>NW_027066234.1:0-19230 GCF_032884065.1 Artemia franciscana
ACCCTCGAAAACTAAAACTTTTGACATAGGAAAAGAGCCTTTAATCACATTCTTTACCATGTGCAATCATAAAATAGTCTAATATCTTCATTTTTCCAACATACGTAGCTATTACCCTCGAAAACTAAATCTTTTGACATAGGAAAAGAGCCTTTATCATATTCGTTACCATTTGCAATTATAAAATAGTCTAATATCTTCATTTTTTCAACATACGTAGCTATTACCCTCGAAAACTAAAACTTTTGACATAGGAAAAGAGCCTTTAATCACATTCGTTACCATTTGCAATTATAAAATAGTCTAATATCTTTATTTTTCCAACATACGTAGCTATTACCCTCGAAAACGAAAACTTTTGAAATAGGAAAAGAGCCTTTAATCACATTCTTTACCATTTGCAATCATAAAATAGTCTAATATCTTCATTTTTTCAACATACGTAGCTATTACCCTCGAAAAACTAAATCTTTTGAAATAGGAAAAGAGCCTTTAAGCACTTTCTTTACCATAAGCAATCATAAAATAGTCTAATATCTTCATTTTTCGAACATACGTAGCTATTACCCTCGAAAACTAAAACGTTTGACATAGGAAAAGAGCCTTTAATCACATTCTTTACCATGTGCAATCATAAAATAGTCTAATATCTTCATTTTTCCAACATACGTAGCTATTACCCTCGAAAACTAAAAGTTTTGCCATAGGAAAAGAGCCTTTAAGCACATTCTTTACCATGTGCAATCATAAAATAGTCTAATATCTTCATTTTTTCAACATACGTAGCTATTACCCTCAAAAACTAAAACTTTTGACATAGGAAAAGAGCCTTTAATCACATTCTTTACCATTTGCAATCATAAAATAGTCTAATATCTTCATTTTTTCAACATACGTAGCTATTACCCTCGAAAACTAAAACTTTTGCCATAGGAAAAGAGCCTTTAAGCACATTCTTTACCATGTGCAATCATAAAATAGTCTAATATCTTCATTTTTCCAACATTCGTAGCTATTACCCTCGAAAACTAAAACTTTTGAAATAGGAAAAGAGCCTTTAATCACATTATTTACCATGTGCAATCATAAAAAGTCTAATATCTTCATTTTTTCAACATACGTAGCTATTACCCTCGAAAACTAAAACTTTTGACATAGGAAAAGAGCCTTTAATCACATTCGTTACCATTTGCAATTATAAAATAGTCTAATATCTTCATTTTTTCAACATACGTAGCTATTACCCTCGAAAACTAAAACTTTTGACATAGGAAAAGAGCCTTTAATCACATTCGTTACCATTTGCAATTATAAAATAGTCTAATATCTTCATTTTTTCAACATACGTAGCTATTACCCTCGAAAACTAAAACTTTTGACATAGGAAAAGAGCCTTTAATCAAATTCGTTACCATTTGCTATTATAAAATTGTCTAATATCTTCATTTTTTCAACATACGTAGCTATTACCCTCGAAAACTAAAACTTTTGACATAGGAAAAGAGCCTTTAATCACATTCTTTACCATGTGCAATCATAAAATAGTCTAATATCTTCATTTTTCCAACATACATAGCTATTACCCTCGAAAACTAAAACTTTTGAAATAGGAAAAGAGCCTTTAATCACATTCTTTACCATTTGCAATCATAAAATAGTCTAATATCTTCATTTTTTCAACATACGTAGCTATTACCCTCGAAAACTAAAACTTTTGACATAGGAAAAGAGCCTTTAATCACATTCTTTACCATTTGCAATCATAAAATAGTCTAATATCTTCATTTTTTCAAAATACGTAGCTATTACCCTCGAAAACTAAAACTTTTGACATAGGAAAAGAGCCTTTAATCACATTCGTTACCATTTGCAATTATAAAATAGTCTAATATCTTCATTTTTTCAACATACGTAGCTATTACCCTCGAAAACTAAAACTTTTGACATAGGAAAAGAGCCTTTAATCACATTCGTTACCATTTGCAATTATAAAATAGTCTAATATCTTCATTTTTTCCAACATACGTAGCTATTACCCTCGAAAACTAAAACTTTTGAAATAGGAAAAGAGCCTTTAATCACATTCTTTACCATTTGCAATCATAAAATAGTCTAATATCTTCATTTTTTCAACATACGTAGCTATTACCCTCGAAAACTAAAACTTTTGACATAGGAAAAGAGCCTTTAATCACTTCTTTACCATGTGCAATCATAAAATAGTCTAATATCTTCATTTTTTCCACATACATAGCTATTACCCTCGAAAACTAAAACTTTTGAATAGGAAAAGAGCCTTTAATCACATTCTTTACCATGTGCAATCATAAAATAGTCTAATATCTTCATTTTTCCAACATACGTAGCTATTACCCTCGAAAACTAAAACTTTTGACATAGGAAAAGAGCCTTTAATCACATTCTTTACCATTTGCAATTATAAAATAGTCTAATATCTTCATTTTTTCAACATACGTAGCTATTACCCTCGAAAACTAAACTTTTTGCCATAGGAAAAGAGCCTTTAAGCACATTCTTTACCATTGCAATCATAAAATAGTCTAATATCTTCATTTTTTCACATACGTAGCTATTACCCCGAAAACTAAAACTTTTGAAATAGGAAAAGAGCCTTTAATCACATTCTTTACCATGTGCAATCATAAAATAGTCTAATATCTTCATTTTTTCAACATACGTAGCTATTACCCTCGAAAACTAAAACTTTTGAAATAGGAAAAGAGCCTTTAAGCACATTCTTTACCATGTGCAATCATAAAATAGTCTAATATCTTCATTTTTCCAACATACGTAGCTATTACCCTCGAAAACTAAAACTTTTGAAATAGGAAAAGAGCCTTTAATCACTTCTTTACCATGTGCAATCATAAAATAGTCTAATATCTTCATTTTTTCCAACATACGTAGCTATTACCCTCGAAAACTAAAACTTTTGACAAGGAAAAGAGCTTTAATCACTTCTTTACCATGTGCAATCATAAAATAGTCTAATATCTTCATTTTTTCCAACAGACGTAGCTATTACCCTCGAAAACTAAAACTTTTGAAATAGGAAAAGAGCCTTTAATCACATTCTTTACCATTTGCAATCATAAAATAGTCTAATATCTTCATTTTTTCAACATACGTAGCTATTACCCTCGAAAACTAAAACTTTTGAAATAGGAAAAGAGCCTTTAATCACTTCTTTACCATGTGCAATCATAAAATAGTCTAATATCTTCATTTTTTCAACATACATAGCTATTACCCTCGAAAACTAAAACTTTTGAAATAGGAAAAGAGCCTTTAATCACTTCTTTACCATGTGCAATCATAAAATAGTCAAATATCTTCATTTTTCCACATACGTAGCTATTACCCTCGAAAACTAAAACTTTTGACATAGGAAAAGAGCCTTTAATCACATTCTTTACCATTTGCAATCATAAAATAGTCTAATATCTTCATTTTTTCAACATACGTAGCTATTACCCTCGAAAACTAAAACTTTTGACATAGGAAAAGAGCCTTTAATCACATTCTTTACCATGTGCAATCATAAAATAGTCTAATATCTTCATTTTTCCAACATACGTAGCTATTACCCCTCGAAAACTAAAACTTTTGACATAGGAAAAGAGCCTTTAATCACATTCTTTACCATGTGCAATCATAAAATAGTCTAATATCTTCATTTTTTCCAACATACGTAGCTATTACCCTCGAAAACTAAAACTTTTGAAATAGGAAAAGAGCCTTTAATCACATTCTTACCATTTGCAATCATAAATAGTCTAATATCTTCATTTTTCCAACATACGTAGCTATTACCCCGAAAACTAAAACTTTTGAAATAGGAAAAGAGCCTTTAATCACATTCTTTACCATGTGCAATCATAAAATAGTCTAATATCTTCATTTTTTCCAACATACATAGCTATTACCCTCGAAAACTAAAACTTTTGACATAGGAAAAGAGCCTTTAATCAATTCTTTACCATTGCAATCATAAAATAGTCTAATATCTTCATTTTTTCAACATACGTAGCTCTTACCCTCGAAAACTAAAACTTTTGAAATAGGAAAAGAGCCTTTAATCACATTCTTTACCATGTGCAATCATAAAATAGTCTAATATCTTCATTTTTTCAACATACGTAGCTATTACCCTCGAAAACTAAAACTTTTGACATAGGAAAAGAGCCTTTAATCACATTCTTTACCATGTGCAATCATAAAATAGTCTAATATCTTCATTTTTTCAACATACGTAGCTATTACCCCTCGAAAACTAAAACTTTTGACATAGGAAAAGAGCCTTTAATCACATTCTTTACCATGTGCAATCATAAAATAGTCTAATATCTTCATTTTTTCAACATACGTAGCTATTACCCTCGAAAACTAAAACTTTTGAAATAGGAAAAGAGCCTTTAATCACATTCTTTACCATTTGCAATCATAAAATAGTCTAATATCTTCATTTTTTCCAACATACGTAGCTATTACCCTCGAAAACTAAAACTTTTGACATAGGAAAAGAGCCTTTAATCACATTCTTTACCATGTGCAATCATAAAATAGTCTAATATCTTCATTTTTCCAACATACGTAGCTATTACCCTCGAAAACTAAAACTTTTGACATAGGAAAAGAGCCTTTAATCACATTCTTTACCATTTGCAATCATAAAATAGTCTAAATCTTCATTTTTTCAACATACGTAGCTATTACCCTCGAAAACTAAAACTTTTGACATAGGAAAAGAGCCTTTAATCACATTCTTTACCATTTGCAATCATAAAATAGTCTAATATCTTCATTTTTTCAACATACGTAGCTATTACCCTCGAAAACTAAAACTTTTGACATAGGAAAAGAGCCTTTAATCACATTCTTTACCATTTGCAATCATAAAATAGTCTAATATCTTCATTTTTTCCACATACGTAGCTATTACCCTCGAAAACTAAAACTTTTGACATAGGAAAAGAGCCTTTAATCACATTCTTTACCATTTGCAATCATAAAATAGTCTAATATCTTCATTTTTTCAACATACGTAGCTATTACCCTCGAAAACTAAAACTTTTGACATAGGAAAAGAGCCTTTAATCACATTCTTTACCATTTGCAATCATAAAATAGTCTAATATCTTCATTTTTTCAACATACGTAGCTATTACCCTCGAAAACTAAAACTTTTGACATAGGAAAAGAGCCTTTAATCACATTCTTTACCATGTGCAATCATAAAATAGTCTAATATCTTCATTTTTCCAAAATACGTAGCTATTACCCTCGAAAACTAAAACTTTTGACATAGGAAAAGAGCCTTTAATCACATTCTTTACCATGTGCAATCATAAAATAGTCTAATATCTTCATTTTTCCATCATACGTAGCTATTACCCTCGAAAACTAAAACTTTTGAAATAGGAAAAGAGCCTTTAATCACATTCTTTACCATTTGCAATCATAAAATAGTCTAATATCTTCATTTTTTCAACATACGTAGCTATTACCCTCGAAAACTAAAACTTTTGACATAGGAAAAGAGCCTTTAATCACATTCTTACCATTTGCAATCATAAAATAGTCTAATATCTTCATTTTTTCAACATACGTAGCTATTACCCTCGAAAACTAAAACTTTTGACATAGGAAAAGAGCCTTTAATCACATTCTTTACCATGTGCAATCATAAAATAGTCTAATATCTTCATTTTTCCAACATACGTAGCTATTACCCTCGAAAACTAAAACTTTTGACATAGGAAAAGAGCCTTTAATCACATTCTTTACCATTTGCAATCATAAAATAGTCTAATATCTTCATTTTTTCAACATACGTAGCTATTACCCTCGAAAACTAAAACTTTTGACATAGGAAAAGAGCCTTTAATCACATTCTTTACCATTTGCAATCATAAAATAGTCTAATATCTTCATTTTTTCAACATACGTAGCTATTACCCTCGAAAACTAAAACTTTTGACATAGGAAAAGAGCCTTTAATCACATTCTTACCATTGCAATCATAAAATAGTCTAATATCTTCATTTTTTCAACATACGTAGCTATTACCCTCGAAAACTAAAACTTTTGACATAGGAAAAGAGCCTTTAATCACATTCTTTACCATTTGCAATCATAAAATAGTCTAATATCTTCATTTTTTCAACATACGTAGCAATTACCCTCGAAAACTAAAACTTTTGACATAGGAAAAGAGCCTTTAATCACATTCGTTACCATTTGCAATTATAAAATAGTCTAATATCTTCATTTTTTCAACATACGTAGCTATTACCCTCGAAAACTAAAACTTTTGACATAGGAAAAGAGCCTTTAATCACATTCTTTACCATGTGCAATCATAAAATAGTCTAATATCTTCATTTTTTCAACATACGTAGCTATTACCCTCGAAAACTAAAACTTTTGACATAGGAAAAGAGCCTTTAATCACATTCTTTACCATGTGCAATCATAAAATAGTCTAATATCTTCATTTTTTCAACATACGTAGCTATTACCCTCAAAACTAAAACTTTTGACATAGGAAAAGAGCCTTTAATCACATTCTTTACCATGTGCAATCATAAAATAGTCTAATATCTTCATTTTTTCAACATACGTAGCTATTACCCTCGAAAACTAAAACTTTTGACATAGGAAAAGAGCCTTTAATCACATTCTTTACCATTTGCAATCATAAAATAGTCTAATATCTTCATTTTTTCCAACAGACATAGCTATTACCCTCGAAAACTAAAACTTTTGACATAGGAAAAGAGCCTTTAATCACATTCTTTACCATTTGCAATCATAAAATAGTCTAATATCTTCATTTTTTCAACATACGTAGCTATTACCCTCGAAAACTAAAACTTTTGACATAGGAAAAGAGCCTTTAATCACATTCTTTACCATGTGCAATCATAAAATAGTCTAATATCTTCATTTTTTCCAACATACGTAGCTATTACCCTCGAAAACTAAAACTTTTGACATAGGAAAAGAGCCTTTAATCACATTCTTTACCATGTGCAATCATAAAATAGTCTAATATCTTCATTTTTTCCAACATACGTAGCTATTACCCTCGAAAACTAAAACTTTTGACATAGGAAAAGAGCCTTTAATCACATTCTTTACCATTTGCAATCATAAAATAGTCTAATATCTTCATTTTTTCAACATACGTAGCTATTACCCTCGAAAACTAAAACTTTTGACATAGGAAAAGAGCCTTTAATCACATTCTTTACCATTTGCAATCATAAAATAGTCTAATATCTTCATTTTTTCAACATACGTAGCTATTACCCTCGAAAACTAAAACTTTTGAAATAGGAAAAGAGCCTTTAATCACATTCTTTACCATGTGCAATCATAAAATAGTCTAATATCTTCATTTTTTCAACATACGTAGCTATTACCCTCGAAAACTAAAACTTTTGAAATAGGAAAAGAGCCTTTAATCACATTCTTTACCATGTGCAATCATAAAATAGTCTAATATCTTCATTTTTTCAACATACATAGCTATTACCCTCGAAAACTAAAACTTTTGAAATAGGAAAAGAGCCTTTAATCACATTCTTTACCATGTTGCAATCATAAAATAGTCTAATATCTTCATTTTTTCCAACATACGTAGCTATTACCCTCGAAAACTAAAACTTTTGAAATAGGAAAAGAGCCTTTAATCACATTCTTTACCATGTGCAATCATAAAATAGTCTAATATCTTCATTTTTTCCAACATACGTAGCTATTACCCTCGAAAACTAAAACTTTTGAAATAGGAAAAGAGCCTTTAATCACATTCTTTACCATGTGCAATCATAAAATAGTCTAATATCTTCATTTTTTCAACATACGTAGCTATTACCCTCGAAAACTAAAACTTTTGACATAGGAAAAGAGCCTTTAATCACATTCTTTACCATTTGCAATCATAAAATAGTCTAATATCTTCATTTTTTCAACATACGTAGCTATTACCCTCGAAAACTAAAACTTTTGATAGGAAAAGAGCCTTTAATCACATTCTTTACCATGTGCAATCATAAAATAGTCTAATATCTTCATTTTTTCCAACATACGTAGCTATTACCCTCGAAAACTAAAACTTTTGAAATAGGAAAAGAGCCTTTAATCACATTCTTTACCATGTGCAATCATAAAATAGTCTAATATCTTCATTTTTTCAACATACGTAGCTATTACCCTCGAAAACTAAAACTTTTGAAATAGGAAAAGAGCCTTTAATCACATTCTTTACCATTTGCAATCATAAAATAGTCTAATATCTTCATTTTTTCAACATACGTAGCTATTACCCTCGAAAACTAAAACTTTTGACATAGGAAAAGAGCCTTTAATCACATTCTTTACCATGTGCAATCATAAAATAGTCTAATATCTTCATTTTTTCCAACATACGTAGCTATTACCCTCGAAAACTAAAACTTTTGACATAGGAAAAGAGCCTTTAATCACATTCTTTACCATTTGCAATCATAAAATAGTCTAATATCTTCATTTTTTCAACATACGTAGCTATTACCCTCGAAAACTAAAACTTTTGAAATAGGAAAAGAGCCTTTAATCACATTCTTTACCATGTGCAATCATAAAATAGTCTAATATCTTCATTTTTTCCAACATACGTAGCTATTACCCTCGAAAACTAAAACTTTTGACATAGGAAAAGAGCCTTTAATCACATTCTTTACCATGTGCAATCATAAAATAGTCTAATATCTTCATTTTTTCCAACATACGTAGCTATTACCCTCGAAAACTAAAACTTTTGACATAGGAAAAGAGCCTTTAATCACATTCTTTACCATTTGCAATCATAAAATAGTCTAATATCTTCATTTTTTCAACATACGTAGCTATTACCCTCGAAAACTAAAACTTTTGAAATAGGAAAAGAGCCTTTAATCACATTCTTTACCATGTGCAATCATAAAATAGTCTAATATCTTCATTTTTTCAACATACGTAGCTATTACCCTCGAAAACTAAAACTTTTGACATAGGAAAAGAGCCTTTAATCACATTCTTTACCATTTGCAATCATAAAATAGTCTAATATCTTCATTTTTTTCAACATACGTAGCTATTACCCTCGAAAACTAAAACTTTTGACATAGGAAAAGAGCCTTTAATCACATTCTTTACCATTTGCAATCATAAAATAGTCTAATATCTTCATTTTTTCAACATACGTAGCTATTACCCTCGAAAACTAAAACTTTTGATAGGAAAAGAGCCTTTAATCACATTCTTTACCATGTGCAATCATAAAATAGTCTAATATCTTCATTTTTCCAACATACGTAGCTATTACCCTCGAAAACTAAAACTTTTGAAATAGGAAAAGAGCCTTTAATCACATTCTTTACCATTTGCAATCATAAAATAGTCTAATATCTTCATTTTTTCAACATACGTAGCTATTACCCTCGAAAACTAAAACTTTTGACATAGGAAAAGAGCCTTTAATCACATTCTTTACCATTTGCAATCATAAAATAGTCTAATATCTTCATTTTTCAACATACGTAGCTCTTACCCTCGAAAACTAAAACTTTTGAAATAGGAAAAGAGCCTTTAATCACTTCTTTACCATGTGCAATCATAAAATAGTCTAATATCTTCATTTTTTCCAACATACAGCTATTACCCTCGAAAACTAAAACTTTTGAAATAGGAAAAGAGCCTTTAATCACATTCTTTACCATTTACAATCATAAAATAGTCTAATATCTTCATTTTTTCCAACATACGTAGCTATTACCCTCGAAAACTAAAACTTTTGACATAGGAAAAGAGCCTTTAATCACATTCTTTACCATGTGCAATCATAAAATAGTCTAATATCTTCATTTTTTCCAACATACGTAGCTATTACCCTCGAAAACTAAAACTTTTGAAATAGGAAAAGAGCCTTTAATCACATTCTTTACCATTTGCAATCATAAAATAGTCTAATATCTTCATTTTTTCCAACATACGTAGCTATTACCCTCGAAAACTAAAACTTTTGAAATAGGAAAAGAGCCTTTAATCACATTCTTTACCATGTGCAATTATAAAATTGTCTAATATCTTCATTTTTTCAACATACGTAGCTCTTACCCTCGAAAACTAAAACTTTTGAAATAGGAAAAGAGCCTTTAATCACATTCTTTACCATTTGCAATCATAAAATAGTCTAATATCTTCATTTTTTCCAACATACGTAGCTATTACCCTCGAAAACTAAAACTTTTGAAATAGGAAAAGAGCCTTTAATCACATTCTTTACCATGTGCAATCATAAAATAGTCTAATATCTTCATTTTTTCAACATTCGTAGCTATTACCCTCGAAAACTAAAACTTTTGACATAGGAAAAGAGCCTTTAATCACATTCTTTACCATGTGCAATCATAAAATAGTCTAATATCTTCATTTTTTCCATAGACATATCTATTACCCTCGAAAACTAAAACTTTTGATAGGAAAAGAGCCTTTAATCACATTCTTTACCATGTGCAATCATAAAATAGTCTAATATCTTCATTTTTCCAACATACGTAGCTATTACCCTCGAAAACTAAAACTTTTGAAATAGGAAAAGAGCCTTTAATCACATTCTTTACCATTTGCAATCATAAAATAGTCTAATATCTTCATTTTTGCAACATACGTAGCTATTACCCTCGAAAACTAAAACTTGACATAAGAAAAGAGCCTTTAATCACATTCTTTACCATTTGCAATCATAAAATTGTCTAATATCTTCATTTTTTCAACATACGTAGCTATTACCCTCGAAAACTAAAACTTTTGAAATAGGAAAAGAGCCTTTAATCACATTCTTTACCATTTGCAATCATAAAATAGTCTAATATCTTCATTTTTTCAACATACGTAGCTATTACCCTCGAAAACTAAAACTTTTGAATAGGAAAAGAGCCTTTAATCACATTCTTTACCATGTGCAATCATAAAATAGTCTAATATCTTCATTTTTTCAACATACGTAGCTATTACCCTCGAAAACTAAAACTTTTGAAATAGGAAAAGAGCTTTTAATCACATTCTTTACCATGTTCAATCATAAAATAGTCGAATATCTTATTTTTTCCACAGACGTAGCTATTACCCTCGAAAACTAAAACTTTTGAAATAGGAAAAGAGCCTTTAATCACATTCTTTACCATTTGCAATCATAAAATAGTCTAATATCTTCATTTTTCCAACATACGTAGCTATTACCCTCGAAAACTAAAACTTTTGAAATAGGAAAAGAGCCTTTAATCACATTCTTTACCATTTGCAATCATAAAATTGTCTAATATCTTCATTTTTTCACATACAGCTATTACCCTCGAAAACTAAAACTTTTGAAATAGGAAAAGAGCCTTTAATCACATTCTTTACCATTTGCAATCATAAAATAGTCTAATATCTTCATTTTTTCAACATACGTAGCTATTACCCTCGAAAACTAAAACTTTTGAAATAGGAAAAGAGCCTTTAATCACATTCTTTACCATGTGCAATCATAAAATAGTCTAATATCTTCATTTTTTCCAACATACGTAGCTATTACCCTCGAAAACTAAAACTTTTGAAATAGGAAAAGAGCCTTTAATCACATTCTTTACCATTTGCAATCATAAAATAGTCTAATATCTTCATTTTTTCAACATACATAGCTATTACCCTCGAAAACTAAAACTTTTGAAATAGGAAAAGAGCCTTTAATCACATTCTTTACCATTGCAATCATAAAATAGTCTAATATCTTCATTTTTTCCAACATACGTAGCTATTACCCTCGAAAACTAAAACTTTTGACATAGGAAAAGAGCCTTTAATCACATTCTTTACCATGTGCAATCATAAAATAGTCTAATATCTTCATTTTTTCCAACATACGTAGCTATTACCCTCGAAAACTAAAACTTTTGAAATAGGAAAAGAGCCTTTAATCACATTCTTTACCATGTGCAATCATAAAATAGTCTAATATCTTCATTTTTTCCAACATACGTAGCTATTACCCTCGAAAACTAAAACTTTTGAAATAGGAAAAGAGCCTTTAATCACATTCTTTACCATTTGCAATCATAAAATAGTCTAATATCTTAATTTTTTCAACATACGTAGCTATTACCCTCGAAAACTAAAACTTTTGAAATAGGAAAAGAGCCTTTAATCACATTCTTTACCATTTGCAATTATAAAATAGTCTAATATCTTCATTTTTTCCAACATACGTAGCTATTACCCTCGAAAACTAAAACTTTTGAAATAGGAAAAGAGCCTTTAATCACATTCTTTACCATTTGCAATCATAAAATAGTCTAATATCTTCATTTTTTCAACATACGTAGCTATTACCCTCGAAAACTAAAACTTTTGAAATAGGAAAAGAGCCTTTAACACTTCTTTACCATGTGCAATCATAAAATAGTCTAATATCTTCATTTTTTCCAACATACGTAGCTATTACCCTCGAAAACTAAAACTTTTGAAATAGGAAAAGAGCCTTTAATCACATTCTTTACCATTTGCAATCATAAAATAGTCTAATATCTTCATTTTTTCCAACATACGTAGCTATTACCCTCGAAAACTAAAACTTTTGAAATAGGAAAAGAGCCTTTAATCACATTCTTTACCATTTGCAATCATAAAATAGTCTAATATCTTCATTTTTTCAACATACATAGCTATTACCCTCGAAAACTAAAACTTTTGAAATAGGAAAAGAGCCTTTAATCACATTCTTTACCATGTGCAATCATAAAATAGTCTAATATCTTCATTTTTTCAACATACGTAGCTATTACCCTCGAAAACTAAAACTTTTGATAGGAAAAGAGCCTTTAATCACATTCTTTACCATGTGCAATCATAAAATAGTCTAATATCTTCATTTTTTCAACATACGTAGCTATTACCCTCGAAAACTAAAACTTTTGAAATAGGAAAAGAGCCTTTAATCACATTCTTTACCATTTGCAATCATAAAATAGTCTAATATCTTCATTTTTTCAACATACGTAGCTATTACCCTCGAAAACTAAAACTTTTGATAGGAAAAGAGCCTTTAATCACATTCTTTACCATGTGCAATCATAAAATAGTCTAATATCTTCATTTTTTCAACATACGTAGCTATTACCCTCGAAAACTAAAACTTTTGACATAGGAAAAGAGCCTTTAATCACATTCTTTACCATTTGCAATCATAAAATAGTCTAATATCTTCATTTTTTCCAACATACGTAGCTATTACCCTCGAAAACTAAAACTTTTGAAATAGGAAAAGAGCCTTTAATCACATTCTTTACCATTTGCAATCATAAAATAGTCTAATATCTTCATTTTTTCAACAACGTAGCTATTACCCTCGAAAACTAAAACTTTTGAAATAGGAAAAGAGCCTTTAATCACATTCTTTACCATTTGCAATCATAAAATAGTCTAATATCTTCATTTTTTCCAACATACGTAGCTATTACCCTCGAAAACTAAAACTTTTGACATAGGAAAAGAGCCTTTAATCACATTCTTTACCATGTGCAATCATAAAATAGTCTAATATCTTCATTTTTTCCAACATACGTAGCTATTACCCTCGAAAACTAAAACTTTTGACATAGGAAAAGAGCCTTTAATCACATTCTTTACCATTTGCAATCATAAAATAGTCTAATATCTTCATTTTTTCAACATACGTAGCTATTACCCTCGAAAACTAAAACTTTTGAATAGGAAAAGAGCCTTTAATCACATTCTTTACCATGTGCAATCATAAAATAGTCTAATATCTTCATTTTTTCCAACATACGTAGCTATTACCCTCGAAAACTAAAACTTTTGACATAGGAAAAGAGCCTTTAATCACATTCTTTACCATGTGCAATCATAAAATAGTCTAATATCTTCATTTTTCCAACATACGTAGCTATTACCCTCGAAAACTAAAACTTTTGACATAGGAAAAGAGCCTTTAATCACATTCTTTACCATTGCAATCATAAAATAGTCTAATATCTTCATTTTTTCAACATACGTAGCTATTACCCTCGAAAACTAAAACTTTTGACATAGGAAAAGAGCCTTTAATCACATTCTTTACCATTTGCAATCATAAAATAGTCTAATATCTTCATTTTTTCAACATACGTAGCTATTACCCTCGAAAACTAAAACTTTTGAAATAGGAAAAGAGCCTTTAATCACATTCTTTACCATTTGCAATCATAAAATAGTCTAATATCTTCATTTTTTCAACATACGTAGCTATTACCCTCGAAAACTAAAACTTTTGACATAGGAAAAGAGCCTTTAATCACATTCTTTACCATTTGCAATCATAAAATAGTCTAATATCTTCATTTTTTCAACATACGTAGCTATTACCCTCGAAAACTAAAACTTTTGACATAGGAAAAGAGCCTTTAATCACATTCTTTACCATGTGCAATCATAAAATAGTCTAATATCTTCATTTTTTCACAGATACGTAGCTATTACCCTCGAAAACTAAAACTTTTGATAGGAAAAGAGCCTTTAATCACATTCTTTACCATGTGCAATCATAAAATAGTCTAATATCTTCATTTTTTCCAACATACGTAGCTATTACCCTCGAAAACTAAAACTTTTGAAATAGGAAAAGAGCCTTTAATCACATTCTTTACCATTTGCAATCATAAAATAGTCTAATATCTTCATTTTTTCAACATACGTAGCTATTACCCTCGAAAACTAAAACTTTTGACATAGGAAAAGAGCCTTTAATCACATTCTTTACCATTTGCAATCATAAAATAGTCTAATATCTTCATTTTTTCCACATACGTAGCTATTACCCTCGAAAACTAAAACTTTTGAAATAGGAAAAGAGCCTTTAATCACATTCTTTACCATTTGCAATCATAAAATAGTCTAATATCTTCATTTTTTCCAACATACGTAGCTATTACCCTCGAAAACTAAAACTTTTGAAATAGGAAAAGAGCCTTTAATCACATTCTTTACCATTTGCAATCATAAAATAGTCTAATATCTTCATTTTTTCAACATACGTAGCTATTACCCTCGAAAACTAAAACTTTTGAAATAGGAAAAGAGCCTTTAATCACATTCTTTACCATGTGCAATCATAAAATAGTCTAATATCTTCATTTTTTCAACATACGTAGCTATTACCCTCGAAAACTAAAACTTTTGAAATAGGAAAAGAGCCTTTAATCACATTCTTTACCATGTGCAATCATAAAATAGTCTAATATCTTCATTTTTTCAACATACGTAGCTATTACCCTCGAAAACTAAAACTTTTGACATAGGAAAAGAGCCTTTAATCACATTCTTTACCATTTGCAATCATAAAATAGTCTAATATCTTCATTTTTTCAACATACGTAGCTATTACCCTCGAAAACTAAAACTTTTGACATAGGAAAAGAGCCTTTAATCACATTCTTTACCATGTGCAATCATAAAATAGTCTAATATCTTCATTTTTTCAACATACGTAGCTATTACCCTCGAAAACTAAAACTTTTGACATAGGAAAAGAGCCTTTAATCACATTCTTTACCATGTGCAATCATAAAATAGTCTAATATCTTCATTTTTTCCAACATACGTAGCTATTACCCTCGAAAACTAAAACTTTTGAAATAGGAAAAGAGCCTTTAATCACATTCTTTACCATTTGCAATCATAAAATAGTCTAATATCTTCATTTTTTCAACATACGTAGCTATTACCCTCGAAAACTAAAACTTTTGACATAGGAAAAGAGCCTTTAATCACATTCTTTACCATTTGCAATCATAAAATAGTCTAATATCTTCATTTTTTCAACATACGTAGCTATTACCCTCGAAAACTAAAACTTTTGACATAGGAAAAGAGCCTTTAATCACATTCTTTACCATGTGCAATCATAAAATAGTCTAATATCTTCATTTTTTCAACATACGTAGCTATTACCCTCGAAAACTAAAACTTTTGACATAGGAAAAGAGCCTTTAATCACATTCTTTACCATGTGCAATCATAAAATAGTCTAATATCTTCATTTTTTCAACATACGTAGCTATTACCCTCGAAAACTAAAACTTTTGACATAGGAAAAGAGCCTTTAATCACATTCTTTACCATTTGCAATCATAAAATAGTCTAATATCTTCATTTTTTCAACATACGTAGCTATTACCCTCGAAAACTAAAACTTTTGACATAGGAAAAGAGCCTTTAATCACATTCTTTACCATGTGCAATCATAAAATAGTCTAATATCTTCATTTTTTCCAACATACGTAGCTATTACCCTCGAAAACTAAAACTTTTGAAATAGGAAAAGAGCCTTTAATCACATTCTTTACCATGTGCAATCATAAAATAGTCTAATATCTTCATTTTTTCAACATACGTAGCTATTACCCTCGAAAACTAAAACTTTTGACATAGGAAAAGAGCCTTTAATCACATTCTTTACCATGTGCAATCATAAAATAGTCTAATATCTTCATTTTTTCAACATACGTAGCTATTACCCTCGAAAACTAAAACTTTTGAAATAGGAAAAGAGCCTTTAATCACATTCTTTACCATGTGCAATCATAAAATAGTCTAATATCTTCATTTTTTCCACAGACGTAGCTATTACCCTCGAAAACTAAAACTTTTGAAATAGGAAAAGAGCCTTTAATCACATTCTTTACCATTTGCAATCATAAAATAGTCTAATATCTTCATTTTTTCAACATACGTAGCTATTACCCTCGAAAACTAAAACTTTTGACATAGGAAAAGAGCCTTTAATCACATTCTTTACCATTTGCAATCATAAAATAGTCTAATATCTTCATTTTTTCAACATACGTAGCTATTACCCTCGAAAACTAAAACTTTTGACATAGGAAAAGAGCCTTTAATCACATTCTTTACCATTTGCAATCATAAAATAGTCTAATATCTTCATTTTTTCCAACATACGTAGCTATTACCCTCGAAAACTAAAACTTTTGATAGGAAAAGAGCCTTTAATCACATTCTTTACCATTGCAATCATAAAATAGTCTAATATCTTCATTTTTTCAACATACGTAGCTATTACCCTCGAAAACTAAAACTTTTGACATAGGAAAAGAGCCTTTAATCACATTCTTTACCATTGCAATCATAAAATAGTCTAATATCTTCATTTTTTCAACATACGTAGCTATTACCCTCGAAAACTAAAACTTTTGAAATAGGAAAAGAGCCTTTAATCACATTCTTTACCATGTGCAATCATAAAATAGTCTAATATCTTCATTTTTTCCAACATACGTAGCTATTACCCTCGAAAACTAAAACTTTTGACATAGGAAAAGAGCCTTTAATCACATTCTTTACCATTTGCAATCATAAAATAGTCTAATATCTTCATTTTTTCAACATACGTAGCTATTACCCTCGAAAACTAAAACTTTTGACATAGGAAAAGAGCCTTTAATCACATTCTTTACCATTTGCAATCATAAAATAGTCTAATATCTTCATTTTTTCCAACATACGTAGCTATTACCCTCGAAAACTAAAACTTTTGAAATAGGAAAAGAGCCTTTAATCACATTCTTTACCATGTGCAATCATAAAATAGTCTAATATCTTCATTTTTTCCAACATACGTAGCTATTACCCTCGAAAACTAAAACTTTTGAAATAGGAAAAGAGCCTTTAATCACATTCTTTACCATTTGCAATCATAAAATAGTCTAATATCTTCATTTTTTCAACATACGTAGCTATTACCCTCGAAAACTAAAACTTTTGAAATAGGAAAAGAGCCTTTAATCACATTCTTTACCATTTGCAATCATAAAATAGTCTAATATCTTCATTTTTTCAACATACGTAGCTATTACCCTCGAAAACTAAAACTTTTGATAGGAAAAGAGCCTTTAATCACATTCTTTACCATGTGCAATCATAAAATAGTCTAATATCTTCATTTTTTCCAACACACGTAGCTATTACCCTCGAAAACTAAAACTTTTGAAATAGGAAAAGAGCCTTTAATCACATTCTTTACCATTTGCAATCATAAAATAGTCTAATATCTTCATTTTTTCAACATACGTAGCTATTACCCTCGAAAACTAAAACTTTTGAAATAGGAAAAGAGCCTTTAATCACATTCTTTACCATTTGCAATCATAAAATAGTCTAATATCTTCATTTTTTCAACATACGTAGCTATTACCCTCGAAAACTAAAACTTTTGACATAGGAAAAGAGCCTTTAATCACATTCTTTACCATTTGCAATCATAAAATAGTCTAATATCTTCATTTTTTCAACATACGTAGCTATTACCCTCGAAAACTAAAACTTTTGACATAGGAAAAGAGCCTTTAATCACATTCTTTACCATTTGCAATCATAAAATAGTCTAATATCTTCATTTTTTCAACATACGTAGCTATTACCCTCGAAAACTAAAACTTTTGACAATAGGAAAAGAGCCTTTAATCACATTCTTTACCATGTGCAATCATAAAATAGTCTAATATCTTCATTTTTTCAACATACGTAGCTATTACCCTCGAAAACTAAAACTTTTGACAATAGGAAAAGAGCCTTTAATCACATTCTTTACCATGTTGCAATCATAAAATAGTCTAATATCTTCATTTTTTCAACATACGTAGCTATTACCCTCGAAAACTAAAACTTTTGACATAGGAAAAGAGCCTTTAATCACATTCTTTACCATTTGCAATCATAAAATAGTCTAATATCTTCATTTTTTCAACATACGTAGCTATTACCCTCGAAAACTAAAACTTTTGACATAGGAAAAGAGCCTTTAATCACATTCTTTACCATTTGCAATCATAAAATAGTCTAATATCTTCATTTTTTCAACATACGTAGCTATTACCCTCGAAAACTAAAACTTTTGAAATAGGAAAAGAGCCTTTAATCACATTCTTTACCATGTGCAATCATAAAATAGTCTAATATCTTCATTTTTTCAACATACGTAGCTATTACCCTCGAAAACTAAAACTTTTGAAATAGGAAAAGAGCCTTTAATCACATTCTTTACCATGTGCAATCATAAAATAGTCTAATATCTTCATTTTTTCAACATACGTAGCTATTACCCTCGAAAACTAAAACTTTTGACATAGG
>NW_027066235.1:0-19240 GCF_032884065.1 Artemia franciscana
CTACGTATGTTGAAAAAATGAAGATATTAGACTATTTTATGATTGCAAATGGTAAAGAATGTGATTAAAGGCTCTTTTCCTATTTCAAAAGTTTTAGTTTTCGAGGTTAATAGCGAGGTTAATAGCTGTCTGTGGAAAAAATGAAGAAATTAGACTATTTTATGATTGTAAATGGTAAAGAATGTGATTAAAGGCTCTTTTCCTATTTCAAAAGTTTTAGTTTTCAAGGGTAATAGCTACGTATGTTGAAAAAATGAAGATATTAGACAATTTTATGATCGCACATGGTAAAGAATGTGATTAAAGGCTCTTTTCCTATTTCAGAAGTTTTAGTTTTCGAGGGTAATAGCTACGTATGTTGAAAAAATGAAGATATTAGACTAGTTTATGATTGCAAATGGTAAAGAATATGATTAAAGGCTCTTTTCCTATTTCAAAAATTTTAGTTTTCGAAGGTAATAGCTATGTCTGTGGAAAAAATGAAGATATTAGACTATTTTATGATTGCAAATGTAAAAAATGTGATTAAAGGCTCTTTTCCTATTTCAAAAGTTTTAGTTTTCGAGGGTAATAGCTATGTCTGTGGAAAAATGAAGAAATTAGACTATTTTATGATTGCAAATGGTAAAGAATGTGATTAAAGGCTCTTTTCCTATGTCAAAAGTTTTAGTTTTCGAGGGTAATAGCTTTGTCTGTGGAAAAAATGAAGATATTAGACAATTTTATGATTGCACATGGTAAAGAATGTGATTAAAGGCTCTTTTCCTATTTCAAAAGTTTTAGTTTTCGAGGGTAATAGCTACGTACGTTGAAAAAATAAAGATATTAGACTATTTTATGATTGCAAATGGTAAAGAATGTGATTAAAGGCTCTTTTCCTATGTCAAAAGTTTTAGTTTTCGAGGGTAATAGCTACGTATGTTGAAAAAATGAAGATATTAGACTATTTTATGATCGCACATGGTAAAGAATGTGATTAAAGGCTCTTTTCCTATTTCAAAAGTTTTAGTTTTCGAGGGTAATAGCTACGTATGTTGAAAAAATGAAGATATTAGACTATTTTATGATTGCACATGGTAAAGAATATGATTAAAGGCTCTTTTCCTATTTCAAAAGTTTTAGTTTTAGAGGGCAATAGCTACGTATGTTGAAAAAATGAAGATATTAGACTATTTTATGATTGCACATGGTAAAGAATGTGATTAAAGGCTCTTTTTCTATGTCAAAAGTTTTAGTTTTCGAGGGTAATAGCTATGTCTGTGGAAAAAATGAAGATATTAGACAATTTTATGATTGCACATGGTATAGAATGTGATTAAAGGCTCTTTTCCTATGTCAAAAGTTTTAGTTTTCAAGGGTAATAGCTACGTATGTTGAAAAAATGAAGATATTAGACAATTTTATGATTGCACATGGTAAATAATGTGATTAAAGGCTGTTTTCCTATTTCAAAAGTTTTAGTTTTCGAGGGGTAATAGCTACGTATGTTGAAAAAATGAAGATATTAGACTATTTTATGATTGCAAATGGTAAAGAATGTGATTAAAGGCTCTTTTCCTATTTCAAAAGTTTTAGTTTTCGAGGGTAATCGCTACGTATGTTGAAAAAATGAAGATATTAGACTATTTTATGATTTCAAATGGTAAAGAATGTGATTAAAGGCTCTTTTCCTATTTCAAAAGTTTTAGTTTTCGAGGTTAATAGCTGTGTCTGTGGAAAAAATGAAGAAATTAGACTATTTTATGATTGTAAATGGTAAAGAATGTGATTAAAGGCTCTTTTCCTATGTCAAAGTTTTAGTTTTCGAGGGTAATAGCTACGTACGTTGAAAAAATGAAGATATTAGACTATTTTATGATTGCACATGGTAAAGAATGTGATTAAAGGCTCTTTTCCTATGTCAAAAGTTTTAGTTTTCGAGGGTAATAGCTTTGTCTATGGAAAAAATGAAGATATTAGACAATTTTATGATTGCACATGGTAAAGAATGTGATTAAAGGCTCTTTTCCTATTTTAAAAGTTTTAGTTTTCGAGGGTAATAGCTACGTATGTGAAAAAATGAAGATATTAGACTATTTATGATTGCAAATGGTAAAGAATGTGATTAAAGGCTCTTTCCTATTTCAAAAGTTTTAGTATTCGAGGGTAATAGCTACGTATGTTGAAAAAATGAAGATATTAGACTATTTTATGATTGCAAATGGTAAAGAATGTGATTAAAGGCTCTTTTCCTATTTCAAAAGTTTTAGTATTCGAGGGTAATAGCTACGTATGTTGAAAAAATGAAGATATTAGACTATTTTATGATTGTAAATGGTAAAGAATGTGATTAAAGGCTCTTTTCCTATTTCAAAAGTTTTTGTTTTCGAGGGTAATAGCTAAGTATGTTGAAAAAATGAAGATATTAGACTAGTTTATGATTGCAAATCGTAAAGATTGTGATTAAAGGCTCTTTTCCTATTTCAAAAGTTTTAGTTTTCAAGGGTAATAGCTACGTCTGTGGAAAAAATGTAGATATTAGACTATTTTATGATTGCAAATGGTAAAGAATGTGATTAAAGGCTCTTTTCCTATTTCAAAAGTTTTAGTTTTCGAGGGTAATAGCTATATCTGTGGAAAAAAAGAAGATATTAGACTATTTTATGATTGCAAATGGTAAAGAATGTGATTAAAGGCTCTTTTCCTATTTCGAAAGTTTTAGTTTTCAAGGGTAATAGCTACGTATGTTGAAAAAATGAAGATATTAGACTATTTTATGATCGCACATGGTAAAGAATGTGATTAAAGGCTCTTTTCCTATGTCAAAAGTTTTAGTTTTCGAGGGTAATAGCTTTGTCTGTGGAAAAAATGAAGATATTAGACAATTTTATGATTGCACATGGTAAAGAATGTGATTAAAGGCTCTTTTCCTATGTCAAAAGTTTTAATTTTCGAGGGTAATAGCTACGTATGTTGAAAAAATGAAGATATTAGACTATTTTCTGATTGCACATGGTAAAGAATGTGATTAAAGGCTCTTTTCCTATTTCAAAAGTTTTAGTTTTCGAGGGTAATAGCTACGTATGTTGAAAAAATGAAGATATTAGACTATTTTGTGATTGCACATGGTAAAGAATATGATTAAAGGCTCTTTTCCTATTTCAAAAGTTTTAGTTTTAGAGGGTAATAGCTACATATGTTGAAAAAAAGAAGATATTAGACTATTTTAGGATTGCAAATGGTAAAGAATGTGATTAAAGGCTCTTTTCCTATGTCAAAAGTTTTAGTTTTCAGGGGTAAGAGCTATGTATGTTGAAAAAATGAAGATATTAGACTATTTTATGATTCCAAATGGTAAAGAATGTGATTAAAGGCTCTTTTCCTATTTCAAAAGTTTTAGTTTTCGAGGGTAATAGCTACGCATGTTGAAAAAATGAAAATATTAGACTATTTTATGATTGCACATGGTAAAGAATGTGATTAAAGGCTCTTTTCCTATGTCAAAAGTTTTAGTTTTTGAGGGTAATAGCTATGTCTGTAGAAAAAATGAAGATATTAGACAATTTTATGATTGCACATGGTAAAGAATGTGATTAAAGGCTCTTTTCCTATGTCAAAAGTTTTAGTTTTCGAGGGTAATAGCTACGTATGTTGAAAAAATGAAGATATTAGACTATTTTATGATTGCACATGGTAAAGAATGTGATTAGAGGCTCTTTTCCTATTTCAAAAGTTTTAGTTTTCGAGGGTAATAGCTACGTATGTTGAAAAAATGAAGATATTAGACTATTTTATGATTGCAAATGGTAAAGAATTTGATTAAAGGCTCTTTTCCTATGTCAAAAGTTTTAGTTTTCGAGGGTAATAGCTTTGTCTGTGGAAAAAATGAAGATATCAGACTATTTTATGATTGCAAATGGTAAAGAATGTGATTAAAGGCTCTTTTCCTATTTCAAAAGTTTTAGTTTTCGAGGGTAATAGCTACGTATGTTGAAAAAATGAAGATATTAGACTATTTTATGAGTGCACATGGTAAAGAATGTGATTAAAGGCTCTTTTCCTATGTCAAAAGTTTTAGTTTTCGAGGGTACTAGCTTTGTATGTGGAAAAAATGAAGATATTAGACTATTTTATGATTGCACATGGTAAAAAATGTGATTAAAGGCTCTTTTCCTATTTCAAAAGTTTTAGTTTTGGAGGGTAATAGCTACGTATGTTGAAAAAATGAAGATATTAGACTATTTTATGATTGCAAATGGTAAAGAATGTGATTAAAGGCTCTTTTCCGGTGTCAAAAGTTTTAGTTTTCGAGGGGAATAGCTACGTATGTTGAAAAAATGAAGATATTAGACTATTTTATGATTGCAAATGGTAAAGAATGTGATTAAAGGCTCTTTTCCTATGTCAAAAGTTTTAGTTTTCGAGGGTAATAGCTACGTATGTTGAAAAAATGAAGATATTAGACTATTTTATGATTCCACATGGTAAAGAATGTGATTAAAGGCTCTTTTCTTATTTCAAAAGTTTTAGT
This sequence comes from Artemia franciscana, assembly GCF_032884065.1. NCBI lineage: Eukaryota > Metazoa > Arthropoda > Branchiopoda > Anostraca > Artemiidae > Artemia > Artemia franciscana. The sequence goes on from NW_027066235.1 coordinate 4,511, forward strand.
TTTCGAGGGTAATAGCTACGTATGTTGGAAAAATGATGATATTAGACTATTTTATGATTGCAAATGGTAAAGAATGTGATTTAAGGCTCTTTTCCTATGTCAAAAGTTTTAGTTTTCGAGGGTAATAGCTAAGTATGTTGAAAAAATGAAGATATTAAGCCTCGAAAGTTTTCGAGGGCAATAGCTTTGTCTGTTTGTCTGCGATCTAGGATTCAGTAGCGATCTAGGATTCATCAAGGCAAGATCTAGCTTGTGACTGTGAGAGTTTAATAACCGCATCTGGATTTTTCACAATTTTTGCGCTGTTTGTTACGGGGCCCCTTAGATTTTTATGCAGAAAGGGGCCCATGCCTGTAAGTCCCTTTGAAATGTCATTTTGCTAATTTCATTTACGGAGGCGAATTTTTACTGCATAATTAACGATGTCGGTCACAAAAAAGCATTTCGACGAGCGTATGGATGACTTAAAGCAAATGATCGAAAATCTTCGTATAGAGAATTCAGCTCTGAAACAAGAGAATTCTGATTTGAAAAATGCAATTATAGCGGTTAAAGAACAGTGTTTGAGTACAGAATTGTACGTAAAACGCAAAAATCTGCTGATTCACGGAATTCCTAATAAGGATAGTGAGAATATTGAAGAGACAGTCCACGACTTTTTATCAGGAATGCCAGTACAAAACTCGAAGGATATAAAATTCACGGCAATGTACAGAATTAGAAACAAGACCAAGCGCCCTTCCCGCTCGAACTCTCGCCCCGTTTCAGACCCTATTTTTGTCTCTGTTCTGAATCTTAGGCATAAAGATAGGATCATGGCTTGTGTTGGTAGCCTAAAAGGCACAGGAAAGAGCATCAGTAATGACCTACCATCTGAACTTGCAAAGCGTCGGAAAGAACTTTTGAGTACGGCTTACAAGCTTCGAAATTCCAAAGTAACCGCTGAGAAAGTATCTCAAACTAAAGTCATGCAACAGGGTACTAAACTATGGCTAGAAACAAAAAAAACTTCTAGCTCAAACTGGGTTAAGTTCAGTGATGCATGCCATGACCCCCTCGCCTTGGTTTTATCTGCAGTTATTAGTGATGGTGCTTCTGACGCGTGACGTAAATTATCGAGTATTTTCGCCTCAGTAAAGTGAGGGGATGCAATTTTGCTGCTCTTTTTTTGCAACGTCCGTATCTGTGTGTGTTTTTTTTTTTAGTTATTGTCCTATTTTTCCTTTTCTCTATTTACTATATTATTTACTCCTTTTTTGCTTTCTTTTGCAATGTGCGTATCTATGTTTTTTTTTATATATTTATTTTCTTATATTTCTCTCTTTCCATGTTATTTACTCTTTTCTTTACTTTTTTACTTGTAAATATTTTTCCGTTCCAGAGCGAAAATTCAAGTTCGTGCCTTCGCCTTATGAATTTGCTGTCATTAGGATGTCTACGTCGCCCGTGTTCACTCGACTACAGCGTGGTCTCTATTCATCACCTATATTGGTAAGTAGTAATGTATGAAATTGAGTTTTCATCGAGGACTGACGCTAATCTCACGAAAAGGAAATTAGATGAATATGAAAGTCGTAGAGTAAATTTTAATGAAATTTTGAATAACCCGATAGGAAGAACACCGAATATGAATTTTGATGAAAATTTAGATAATATGATTGATAGTAATTTTGTGGAGGAGTTTGGGCTATGGAATGTTGGGGCTCGGTGGGAGGATGTCCTCCGGGTTGTGCATTTGAATGCTCAAGGGCTGAATTCTTCCCTGGATGATATACAGCTTATATGTAAGAATTCTCGCCCTGGAATTATTGGATTATGTGAAACTTTTTTAAATGAAAAGAACCAGCTACTTATGGATATACCCGGATATAATTCAATATTTCTAAATAGAAAGATAGCAAAAAAGGGGGGGCTAGGATTTTATGTATTGAGTAATCTGGCAGTTGTAAGAAGAGATGATCTGTCTATAAACATTGAACGGGTATTTGAATCTCTGTTCATAGAATTGGCTACTAGCTCCAATGAAAAGATAATAATTGGCGAAATATACAGATCTCCAAGCGGATCAATGAAACAATTTATGGAAATATTAGAGATTGTTCTTGGGAAAGTATTGTCTGAAAAGGCAGAAATAATTTTAATGGGTGATTTTAACGCTGACATGATGGATATGTCATCGAGTCAGGCTTGTGATATACTGGCACTAGTAATCTCGTCTGGGTTAACTCCCTGTATAAATATCCCTACACGAATTTCAAACAAATCTGCAACCTTAATTGACAATGTGTTCTCCTCTATACATTCTGTAAAAAATGAAGTGCTACTATCAGATACATCGGATCATTTTCCAGTAGGAGTTTTACTTCCACTCCCCCGGTCTGCCCGCCGAATAGTCCCTGATAATAAACCAAGATTCCGATATACACCAGCAAACATCGAAAAGCTCAAAGATGATTTATTCACTACGTCATGGGAGTTTACAATACCTGAGAGGGTGAGCTTAGAAAATTATAATAAGGCTTTTGATTTTTTTTATGAAACAGTAAAGAAGAAATTTATCCACCATTGCCGAACACCCCAACCAAGTCTTTCTAAGAGATCAACACCCATAGCCCCATGGACTACAGCTGGAATACTAAAGTCAATAAAGAGAAAACAGAACCTTTGGAAAGAGTATAGGAACAGACCAAGCGAAGCTAAATTAGAGACTTTTAAACTATACCGGAAAATGCTTAAAACTCTGATTCGAAAAGCTAAAATTACATATTTTTCCCGAAGGTTTGCGGATTGCGGCAAAAATATTAAGAAAACTTGGGATGTAATTAAGGAAGTTACGCAACCATCGGCAAGACCTAGAAAGCTCCCTAAATCACTTAGTGTTCAGAATCAGCTTTTCTTGGATGAAGACCAAGTACGACATCAGATGACTAAATTTTTTGCTGAGGTTGGGAAAACAACGGCGTTAGGTGTGGTTCCTTCTTCAAGTTCTAGAACTTGGAAGCAGTTCCTCGGTCCTTCCTGTGTAAAGTCAATGGTTCTTGAGTCAGTTACGGAGCAAGAACTGATAACAATAATTTCGTCATTGAAAAATTCTTCATCTGGATTCGACCAAATTCCGGCCAAATTAATCAAACAGATTCTTCCCTCAATTATTACACCACTGTGCCACTTAGTTAACCAGTCATTCAAGCTCGGAATATTCCCTCAGCGTCTCAAGTTGGCACGAGTGATAGCACTATTTAAAGGAGGTGACCAGGAGGACCCGGAGAACTATAGGCCTATATCTCTTCTGTCCGTCTTTTCTAAAATATTTGAAAAGGCTATGCTAAAGCGTTTGCTGAGTTTCCTAGACGCGAAGAAGTTTTTTCATCGGCACCAATTTGGTTTTCGGGAGAAGTGCTCAACAGAACACGCATGTAATATGCTTCTTCATTTTGTACGACAGTCTTTAGACTTCGGCCTTATACCTGCGGCAATATTCCTTGATGTGAAGAAAGCTTTTGACAGCCTCACACACGAGATACTTATTGGTAAGTTGTCGCATCAAGGCGTTCGTGGAGAAGCTCTGTCCTGGTTTTCTTCATTCCTAACTGGCCGATCCATTGCAGTTGAAGCTTCTGATGAGCATATTCCAGTCGAATATGGAGTGCCACAAGGCTCAGTTCTTGGGCCATCCCTTTTCCTCATATATGTCAACGACCTCTATCGACTATTTAGCAACCCACGATCTGATTTCTGTTGTCATTTGTGCCAGAAAGGAGATGCTGTGGTTGAAGCCTTGGATACGCCTGGTCAACATGAAGAACTCTTTGCATTCGCCGACGACACCACCCTGGGGGCTGCAGCACCTGATGAATCATCTCTTATCCTCAAGCTACAATTGATGGCAGAAAATATATATCGTTGGTTTGATGCAAATTTGTTAGCTTTGAATGTAAAAAAATCGTTTCTTCTTATATTCTCCCGCATAGGCAAAAGCTGCCCTACAGTGACAGAGCTTAAAACATCTAAGGGATCCATATCCCGCCCAGCTGACCGGTTTATTCGATTCCTTGGGATACTTCTGGATGAAAATCTATCTTTCAAACGGCATACTGAGTCAATGAGATTAAAGGTTTCTCGAGGCCTTGGAATTATTCGAAAGCTGAAGCGAGTCTTTCCTTTCTCTATCCTTCGTCTATTATATTTCTCTCTTATTTACCCTTATTTATGCTACTGCTCGTCAGTGTGGATGTCAACATTTCCATCTGTACTTACACCTTTACATAATCTCCAACTGAAAGCAGCAAAAGTTCTTCAGTCTACCACCCATATTTCTGTTGAACTTCTGAAGATTAAAGATATTCATACATTACACCTCTCTTTCATTGCGTTTCAGTATTTCCGTGGAGACCTTCCATCAAGTTTTTCCGGGCTTTTTGAAATTGTTCGAAATGTCAGTCCTTATGAAACTAGAAACAAGGATGATGTGCTAGTGCCATCCACCCCTGCAGTGCGCTCGGACTTTGGTCTGATAGTTGCTGTCGGACGTGCCTGGAATTCCATTCCTGTTGGGATTCGACGGTCCTGTACCATAGGATCCTTCAAGAAACGGTTGAAGAATTTTTTAATCAAAAAAAAATAATTTAAATTATAATATTGATCAGTTATTTATATTGTTTAGTTATCAAGATTTAATTTATTTATTTAATTATTTAGATTGAATTTATTTATTTAGATTTGGGTGGTGTGAGTGTTGGATCCTCGATGTATATATATTTTTTTTTTTTTATTTATTTTTTGTAAGTAGGTGGTGCGGAGACCGGTTGTACTCGGGTGAGGATTGGTGAGTAGACTCTAAATATATTTTAAGTGTGAATGTAATTAATAGTTATTTATGTTTTGTTTTGTTGTTTTTTTTCCCCAAATAACGGGCCATTGAGCCCTTTGGGATATTTTTTGTTTATAAATGGATGGATATTGGTAATAAAAGGAACTTGAACTTGAACTTGTTGAAAAAATGACGATATTAGACTATTTTATGATTGCACATGGTAAAGAATGTGATTAGAGGCTCTTTTCCTATTTCAAAAGTTTTAGTTTTCGAGGGTAATAGCTACGTATGTTGAAAAAATGAAGATATTAGACTATTTTATGATTGCAAATGGTAAAGAATGTGATTAAAGGCTCTTTTCCTATGTCAAAAGTTTTAGTTTTCGAGGGGAATAGCTACGTATGTTGAAAAAATGAAGATATTAGACTATTTTATGATTGCACATGGTAAAGAATGTGATTAAAGGCTCTTTTTCTATTTCAAAAGTTTTAGTTTTCGAGGGTAATAGCTACGTATGTTGAAAAAATGAAGATATTAGACTATTTTATGATTGCAAATGGTAAAGAATGTGATTAAAGGCTCTTTTCCTATGTCAAAAGTTTTAGTTTTCGAGGGTAATAGCTACTTATGTTGAAAAAAGGAAGATATTAGACTATTTTATGATTCCACATGGTAAAGAATGTGATTAAAGGCTCTTTTCCTATTTCAAAAGTTTTAGTTTTCGAGGGGAATAGCTACGTATGTTGAAAAAATGAAGATATTAGACTATTTTATGATTGCACATGGTAAAGAATGTGATTAAAGGCTCTTTTTCTATTTCAAAAGTTTTAGTTTTCGAGGGTAATAGCTACGTATGTTGAAAAAATGAAGATATTAGACTATTTTATGATTGCAAATGGTAAAGAATGTGATTAAAGGCTCTTTTCCTATGTCAAAAGTTTTAGTTTTCGAGGGTAATAGCTACTTATGTTGAAAAAAGGAAGATATTAGACTATTTTATGATTCCACATGGTAAAGAATGTGATTAAAGGCTCTTTTCCTATTTCAAAAGTTTTAGTTTTCGAGGGTAATAGCTACGTATGTTGAAAAAATGATGATATTAGACTATTTTATGATTGCAAATGGTAAAGAATGTGATTAAAGGCTCTTTTCCTATGTCAAAAGTTTTAGTTTTCGAGGGTAATAGCTACGTATGTTGAAAAAATGAAGATATTAAGCCTCGAAAGTTTTCGAGGGCAATAGCTTTGTCTGTTGAAAAAATGAAGATATTAGACTATTTTATGATTGTAAATGGTAAAGAATGTGATTAAAGGCTCTTTTCCTATTTCCAAAAGTTTTAGTTTTCGATGGTAATAGCTACGTATGTTGAAAAAATGAAGATATTAGACTATTTTATGATTGCAAATGGTAAAGAATGTGATTAAAGGCTCTTTTCCTATGTCAAAAGTTTTAGTTTTCGAGGGGAATAGCTACGTATGTTGAAAAAATGAAGATATTAGACTATTTTATGATTGCACATGGTAAAGAATGTGATTAAAGGCTCTTTTTCTATTTCAAAAGTTTTAGTTTTCGAGGGTAATAGCTACGTATGTTGAAAAAATGAAGATATTAGACTATTTTATGATTGCAAATGGTAAAGAATGTGATTAAAGGCTCTTTTCCTATTTCAAAAGTTTTAGTTTTCGAGGGTAATAGCTACGTATGTTGAAAAAATGAAGATATTAGACTATTTTATGATTGCAAATGGTAAAGAATGTGATTAAAGGCTCTTTTCCTATGTCAAAAGTTTTAGTTTTCGAGGGGAATAGCTACGTATGTTGAAAAAATGAAGATATTAGACTATTTTATGATTGCACATGGTAAAGAATGTGATTAAAGGCTCTTTTTCTATTTCAAAAGTTTTAGTTTTCGAGGGTAATAGCTACGTATGTTGAAAAAATGAAGATATTAGACTATTTTATGATTGCAAATGGTAAAGAATGTGATTAAAGGCTCTTTTCCTATGTCAAAAGTTTTAGTTTTCGAGGGTAATAGCTACTTATGTTGAAAAAAGGAAGATATTAGACTATTTTATGATTCCACATGGTAAAGAATGTGATTAAAGGCTCTTTTCCTATTTCAAAAGTTTTAGTTTTCGAGGGTAATAGCTACGTATGTTGAAAAAATGATGATATTAGACTATTTTATGATTGCAAATGGTAAAGAATGTGATTAAAGGCTCTTTTCCTATGTCAAAAGTTTTAGTTTTCGAGGGTAATAGCTACGTATGTTGAAAAAATGAAGATATTAAGCCTCGAAAGTTTTTGAGGGCAATAGCTTTGTCTGTTGAAAAAATGAAGATATTAGACTATTTTATGATTGTAAATGGTAAAGAATGTGATTAAAGGCTCTTTTCCTATTTCCAAAAGTTTTAGTTTTCGAGGGTAATAGCTACGTATGTTGAGAAAATGAAGATATTAGACTATTTTATGATTGCAAATGGGAAAGAATGTGATTAAAGGCTCTTTTCCCATGTCAAAAGTTTTAGTTTTCGAGGGTAATAGCTACGTATGTTGAAAAAATGAAGATATTAGACTATTTTATGATTGCAAATGGTACAGAATGTGATTAAAGGCTCTTTTCCTATTTCAAAAGTTTTAGTTTTCGAGGGTAATAGCTATGTCTGTGGAAAAAAAGAAGATATTAGACTATTTTATGATTGCAAATGGTAAAGAATGTGATTAAAGGCTCTTTTCCTATTTCAAAAGTTTTAGTTTTCGAGGGTAATAGCTTTGTCTGTGGAAAGAATGAAGATATTAGACTATTTATGATTGCACATGGTTAAGAATGTGATTAAAGGCTCTTTTCCTATGTCAAAAGTTTTAGTTTTCGAGGGTAATAGCTTTGTCTATGGAAAGAATGAAGATATTAGACTATTTTATGATTGCACATGGTAAAGAATGTGATTAAAGGCTCTTTTCCTATGTCAAAAGTTTTAGTTTTCGAGGGTAATAGCTACGTATGTTGAAAAAATGAAAATATTAGACTATTTTATGATTGCACATGGTAAAGAATGTGATTAAAGGCTCGTTTTGTATTTCAAAAGTTTTAGTTTTCGAGGGTAATAGCAACGTATGTTGAAAAAATGAAGATATTAGACTATTTTATGATTGCAAATGGTAAAGAATGTGATTAAAGGCTCTTTTCCTATGTCAAAAGTTTTAGTTTTCAAGGGTAATAGCTACGTATGTTGAAAAAAGGAAGATATTAGACTATTTTATGATTGCACATGGTAAAGAATGTGATTAAAGGCTCTTTTCCTATTTCAAAAGTTTTAGTTTTCGAGGGTAATAGCTACGTATGTTGAGAAAATGAAGATATTTGACTATTTTATGATTGCAAATGGTAAAGAATGTGATTAAAGGCTCTTTTCCTATTTCAAAAGTTTTAGTTTTCGAGGGTAATAGCTATGTCTGTTGAAAAAATGAAGATATTAGACTATTTTATGATTGCAAATGGTAAAGAATGTGATTAAAGGCTCTTTTCCTATTTCAAAAGTTTTAGTTTTCGAGGGTAATAGCTTTGTCTGTGGAAAAAAATGAAGTTATTAGACTATTTTATGATTGCAAATGGTAAAGAATGTGATTAAAGGCTCTTTTCCTATTTCAAAAGTTTTAGTTTTCGAGGGTAATAGCTACGTATGTTGAGAAAATGAAGATATTTGACTATTTTATGATTGCAAATGGTAAAGAATATGATTAAAGGCTCTTTTCCTATTTCAAAAATTTTAGTTTTCGGGGGTAATAGCTAAGTATGTTGAAAAAATGAAGATATTAGACTATTTTATGATTGCAAATGGTAAAGAATGTGATTAAAGGCTCTTATCCTATTTCAAAAGTTTTAGTTTTCGAGGGTGATAGCTATGTCTGTTGAAAAAATGAAGATATTAGACTATTTTATGATTGCAAATGGTAAAGAATGTGATTAAAGGCTCTTTTCCTATTTCAAAAGTTTTAGTTTTCGAGGGTAATAGCTACGTATGTTGAAAAAATGAAGATATTAGACTATTTTATGATTGCAAATGGTAAAGAATGTGATTAAAGGCTCTTTTCCTATGTCAAAAGTTTTAGTTTTCGTGGTTAATAGCTAAGTATGTTGAAAAAATGAAGATATTAGACTATTTTATGATTGCAAATGGTAAAGAATGTGATTAAAGGCTCTTTTCCTATTTCAAAAGTTTTAGTTTTCGAGGGTAGTAGCTACGTATGTTGAAAAAATGAAGATATTAGACTATTCTATGATTGCAAATGGTAAAGAATGTGATTAAAGGATCTTTTCCTATGTCAAAAGTTTTAGTTTTCGAGGGTAATAGCTACGTATGTTGAAAAAATGAAGATATTAGACTATTTTATGATTGCAAATGGTAAAGAATGTGATTAAAGGCTCTTTTCCTATTTCAAAAGTTTTAGTTTTCGAGGGTAATAGCTACGTATGTTGAAAAAATGAAGATATTAGACTATTTTATGATTGCACATGGAAAAGAATGTGATTAAAGGCTCTTTTCCTATGTCAAAAGTTTTAATTTTCGAGGGTAATAGCTACGTATGTTGAAAAAATGAAGATATTAGACTATTTTATGATGGCACATGGTAAAGAATGTGATTAAAGGCTCTTTTCCTATTTCAAAAGTTTTAGTTTTAGAGGGTAATAGCTACGTATGTTGAAAAAATGAAGATATTAGACTATTTTATGATTGCAAATGGTAAAGAATGTGATTAAAGGCTCTTTTCCTATGTCAAAAGTTTTAGTTTTCGAGGGGAATAGCTACGTATGTTGAAAAAATGAAGATATTAGACTATTTTATGATTGCACATGGTAAAGAATGTGATTAAAGGCTCGTTTTCTATTTCAAAAGTTTTAGTTTTCGAGGGTAATAGCTACGTATGTTGAAAAAATGAAGATATTAGACTATTTTATGATTGCAAATGGTAAAGAATGTGATTAAAGGCTCTTTTCCTATGTCAAAAGTTTTAGTTTTCGAGGGTAGTAGCTACGTATGTTGAAAAAATGAAGATATTAGACTATTTTATGATTGCAAATGGTAAAGAATGTGATTAAAGGCTCTTTTCCTATGTCAAAAGTTTTAGTTTTCGAGGTTAATAGCTAAGTATGTTGAAAAAATGAAGATATTAGACTATTTTATGATTGCAAATGGTAAAGAATGTGATTAAAGGCTCTTTTCCTATTTCAAAAGTTTTAGTTTTCGAGGGTAGTAGCTACGTATGTTGAAAAAATGAAGATATTAGACTATTCTATGATTGCAAATGGTAAAGAATGTGATTAAAGGATCTTTTCCTATGTCAAAAGTTTTAGTTTTCGAGGGTAATAGCTACGTATGTTGAAAAAATGAAGATATTAGACTATTTTATGATTGCAAATGGTAAAGAATGTGATTAAAGGCTCTTTTCCTATTTCAAAAGTTTTAGTTTTCGAGGGTAATAGCTACGTATGTTGAAAAAATGAAGATATTAGACTATTTTATGATTGCACATGGAAAAGAATGTGATTAAAGGCTCTTTTCCTATGTCAAAAGTTTTAATTTTCGAGGGTAATAGCTACGTATGTTGAAAAAATGAAGATATTAGACTATTTTATGATGGCACATGGTAAAGAATGTGATTAAAGGCTCTTTTCCTATTTCAAAAGTTTTAGTTTTAGAGGGTAATAGCTACGTATGTTGAAAAAATGAAGATATTAGACTATTTTATGATTGCAAATGGTAAAGAATGTGATTAAAGGCTCTTTTCCTATGTCAAAAGTTTTAGTTTTCGAGGGGAATAGCTACGTATGTTGAAAAAATGAAGATATTAGACTATTTTATGATTGCACATGGTAAAGAATGTGATTAAAGGCTCGTTTTCTATTTCAAAAGTTTTAGTTTTCGAGGGTAATAGCTACGTATGTTGAAAAAATGAAGATATTAGACTATTTTATGATTGCAAATGGTAAAGAATGTGATTAAAGGCTCTTTTCCTATGTCAAAAGTTTTAGTTTTCGAGGGTAATAGCTACGTATGTTGAAAAAAGGAAGATATTAGACTATTTTATGATTGCACATGGTAAAGAATGTGATTAAAGGCTCTTTTCCTATTTCAAAAGTTTTAGTTTTCGAGGGTAATAGCTACGTATGTTGAAAAAATGAAGATATTAGACTATTTTATGATTGCAAATGGTGAAGAATGTGATTAAAGGCTCTTTTCCTATTTCAAAAGTTTTAGTTTTCGAGGGTAATAGCTTTGTCTGTGGAAAAAAATGAAGATATTAGACTATTTTATGATTGCACATGGTAAAGAATGTGATTATAGGCTCTTTTCCTATTTCAAAAGTTTTAGTTTTAGAGGGTAATAGCTACGTATGTTGAAAAAATGAAGATATTAGACTATTTTATGATTGCAAATGGTAAAGAATGTGATTAAAGGCTCTTTTCCTATGTCAAAAGTTTTAGTTTTCGAGGGGAATAGCTACGTATGTTGAAAAAATGAAGATATTAGACTATTTTATGATTGCACATGGTAAAGAATGTGATTAAAGGCTCGTTTTCTATTTCAAAAGTTTTAGTTTTCGAGGGTAATAGCTACGTATGTTGAAAAAATGAAGATATTAGACTATTTTATGATTGCAAATGGTAAAGAATGTGATTAAAGGCTCTTTTCCTATGTCAAAAGTTTTAGTTTTCGAGGGTAATATCTACGTATGTTGAAAAAAGGAAGATATTAGACTATTTTATGATTGCACATGGTAAAGAATGTGATTAAAGGCTCTTTTCCTATTTCAAAAGTTTTAGTTTTCGAGGGTAATAGCTACGTATGTTGAAAAAATGAAGATATTAGACTATTTTATGATTGCAAATGGTGAAGAATGTGACTATTTTATGATTGAAAATGGTAAAGAATGTGATTAAAGGCTCTTTTCCTATTTCAAAAATTTTAGTTTTCGAGGGTAATAGCTAAGTATGTTGAAACAATGAAGATATTAGACTATTTTATGATTGCAAATGGTAAAGAATGTGATTAAAGGCTCTTATCCTATTTCAAAAGTTTTAGTTTTCGAGGGTAATAGCTATGTCTGTTGAAAAAATGAAGATATTAGACTATTTTATGATTGCAAATGGTAAAGAATGTGATTAAAGGCTCTTTTCCTATGTCAAAAGTTTTAGTTTTCGAGGTTAATAGCTACGTATGTTGAAAAAATGAAGATATTAGACTATTTTATGATTGCAAATGGTAAAGAATGTGATTAAAGGCTCTTTTCCTATTTCAAAAGTTTTAGTTTTCGAGGGTAATAGCTACGTATGTTGAAAAAATGAAGATATTAGACTATTCTATGATTGCAATTGGTAAAGAATGTGATTAAAGGCTCTTTTCCTATTTCAAAAGTTTTAGTTTTCGAGGGTAATAGCTAGGTATGTTGAAAAAATGAAGATATTAGACAATTTTATGATTGCAAATGGTAAAGAATGTGATTAAAGGCTCTTTTCCTATTTCAAAAGTTTTAGTTTTCGATGGTAATAGCTACATATGTTGAAAAAATGAAGATATTAGACTATTTTATGATTGCAAATGGTAAAGAACGTGATTAAAGGCTCTTTACCTATTTCAAAAGTTTTAGTTTTCGAGGGTAATAGCTAAGTATGTTGAAAAAATGAAGTTATTAGAACATTTTATGATTGCAAATGGTAAAGAATGTGATTAAAGGCTCTTTTCCTATTTCAAAAGTATTACTTTTTGAAGGTAATAGCTAAGTATGTTGAAAAAAATGAAGATATTAGACTATTTTATGATTGCAAATGGTAAAGAATGTGATTAAAGGCTCTTTTCCTATGTCAAAAGCTTTAGTTTTCGAGGGTAATAGCTACGTATGTTGAAAAAAATGAAGATATTAGACTATTTTATGATTGCAAATGGTAAAGAATGTGATTAAAGGCTCTTTTCCTATTTCAAAAGTTTTAGTTTTCGAGGGTAATAGCTACGTATGTTGAAAAAAAGTTTCAAACTTACTTTTGAAACTATTGAAATATTGCACTCTTTTCCTATTTCTAAAGTTTTAGTTTTAGAGAGTAATAGCTTTGTCTGTGGAAAAAAATGAAGATATTAGACTATTTTATGATTGCAAATGAAAATAGTCTAATATCTTCATTTTTTCAACATACGTAGCTATTACCCTCGAAAACTAAAACTTTTGACATAGGAAAAGAGCCTTTAATCACATTCTTTACCATGTGCAATCATAAAATTGTCTAATACCTTCATTTTTTCAACAGACGTAGCTATTACCCTTGAAAACTAAAACTTTTGAAATAGGAAAAGAGCCTTTAATCACATTCTTTACTATGTGCAATCATAAAATAGTCTAATATCTTCATTTTTTTCAACATACGTAGCTATTACCCTCGAAAACTAAAACTTTTGACATAGGAAAAGAGCCTTTAATCACATTCTTTACCATTTGCAATCATAAAATAGTCTAATATCTTCATTTTTTTCAACATACGTAGCTATTACCCTCGAAAACTAAAACTTTTGACATAGGAAAAGAGCCTTTAATCACATTCTTTACCATTTGCAATCATAAAATACTCTAACATCTTCATTTTTTCAACATACGTAGCTATTACCCTCGAAAACTATAGCTTTTGAAATAGGAAAAGAGCCTTTAATCACATTCTTTACCATGTGAAATCATAAAATAGTCCTAATATCTTCATTTTTTCCTCAGACCTAGCTATTACTCTCGAAAACTAATACTTTTGGAATAGGAAAAGAGCCTTTAATCACATTCTTTACCATGTGCAATCATTAAATAGTCTTATATCTTCATCTTTTCCACAGACAAAGCTATTACCCTCGAAAACTAAAACTTTTGAAATAGGAAAAAAGCCTTTAATCACATTCATTACCATTTGCAATCATAAAATAGTCTAATATCTTCATTTTTTCAACAAACGTAGCTATTACCCTCGAAAACTAAAACTTTTGAAATAGGAAAAGAGCCTTTAATCACATTCTTTACCATTTGCAATCATAAAATAGTCTAATATCTTCATTTTTTTCAACATACGTAGCTATTACCCTCGAAAACTAGAACTTTTGACATAGGAAAAGAGCCTTTAATCACATTTTTTATCATTTGCAATCATAAAATAGTCCATTATCTTCATTTTTTCAACATACGTAGCTATTACCCTCGAAAACTAAAACTTTCGACATAGGAAAAGAGCCTTTAATCACATTCTTTACCATTTGCAATCATAAAATGGTCTAATATCTTCATTTTTTCAACATACGTAGCTATTACCCTCGAAAACTAAAACTTTTGAAATAGGAAAAGAGCCTTTAATCATATTCTTTACCATTTGCAATCATAAAATAGTCTAATATCTTCATTTTTCCAACATACGTAGCTATTACCCCCCAAAAACTAAAACTTTTGAAATAGGAAAAGAGCCTTTAATCACATTCTTTTCCATTTGCAATCATATAATAGTCTAATATCTTCCTTTTTTCAACATACGTAGCTATCACCCCCCGAAAAATAAAACTTTTCAAATAGGAAAAGAGCCTTTAATCACATTCTTTACCATGTGCAATCATAAAATAGTCTAATATATTCATTTTTTCAACAGACAAAGCTATTACCCCCGAAAACTAAAACTTTTGACATAGGAAAAGAGCCTTTAATCACATTCTTTACCATTTGCAATCATAAAACAGTCTAATATCTTCATTTTTTCAACATACATAGCTATTACCCCCGAAAACTAAAACTTTTGAAATAGGAAAAGAGCCTTTAATCACATTCTTTACCATTTGCAATCATAAAATAATCTAATATCTTCATTTTTTCAACATACGTAGCTATTACCCTCGAAAACTAAAATTT
>NW_027066236.1:0-19229 GCF_032884065.1 Artemia franciscana
AAAAAGTTTTCGAGGGTAATAGACGTATGTTGAAAAAATGAAGATATAGACAATTTTATGATTGCAAATGGTAAGAATGTGATTAAAGGCTCTTTTCCTATGTCAAAAGTTTTAGTTTTCGAGGGTAATAGCTACGTATGTTGGAAAAATGAAGATATTAGACTATTTTATGATTGCAAATGGTAAAGAATGTGATTAAAGGCTCTTTTCCTATGTCAAAAGTTTTAGTTTTCGAGGGTAATAGCTACGTATGTTGAAAAAATGAAGATATTAGACTATTTTATGATTGCAATGGTAAAGAATGTGATTAAAGGCTCTTTTCCTATGTCAAAAGTTTTAGTTTTCGAGGGTAATAGCTACATATGTTGAAAAATGAAGATATTAGACTATTTTATGATTGCACAAAAGTTTTAAAGGCTCTTTTCCTATTTCAAAAGTTTTAGTTTTCGAGGGTAATAGCTACGTATGTTGAAAAAATGAAAATATTAGACTATTTTATGATTGCAAATGGTAAAGAATGTGATTAAAGGCTCTTTTCCTATGTCAAAAGTTTTAGTTTTCGAGGGTAATAGCTACGTATGTTGAAAAAATGAAGATATTAGACTATTTTATGATTGCAAATGGTAAAGAATGTGATTAAAGGCTCTTTTCCTATTTCAAAAGTTTTAGTTTTCGAGGGTAATAGCTACGTCTGTGGAAAAAATGAAGATATTAGACTATTTTATGATTGCAAATGGTAAAGAATGTGATTAAAGGCTCTTTTCCTATTTCAAAAGTTTTAGTTTTCGAGGGTAATAGCTATGTCTGTGGAAAAAATGAAGATATTAGACTATTTTATGATTGCACATGGTAAAGAATGTGATTAAAGGCTCTTTTCCTATGTCAAAAGTTTTAGTTTTCGGGGGTAATAGCTACGTATGTTGAAAAAATGAAGATATTAGACTATTTTATGATTGCACATGGTAAAGAATGTGATTAAAGGCTCTTTTCCTATTTCAAAAGTTTTAGTTTTCGAGGGTAATAGCTACGTATGTTGAAAAAATGAAGATATTAGACTATTTTATGATTGCACATGGTAAAGAATGTGATTAAAGGCTCTTTTCCTATGTCAAAAGTTTTAGTTTTCGAGGGTAATAGCTACGTTTTGAAAAAATGAAGATATTAGACAATTTTATGATTGCACATGGTAAAGAATGTGATTAAAGGCTCTTTTCCTATTTCAAAAGTTTTAGTTTTCGAGGGTAATAGCTATATGTGGAAAAAATGAAGATATTAGACTATTTTATGATTGCACATGGTAAAGAATGTGATTAAAGGCTCTTTTCCTATGTCAAAAGTTTTAGTTTTCGAGGGTAATAGCTACGTTGTTGTGGAAAAAATGAAGATATTAGACTATTTTATGATTGCACATGGTAAAGAATGTGATTAAAGGCTCTTTTCCTATTTCAAAAGTTTTAGTTTTCGAGGGTAATAGCTACGTATGTTGAAAAATGAAGATATTAGACTATTTTATGATTGCAAATGGTAAAGAATGTGATTAAAGGCTCTTTTCCTATTTCAAAAGTTTTAGTTTTCGAGGGTAATAGCTACGTATGTTGAAAAAATGAAGATATTAGACTATTTTATGATTGCACATGGTAAAGAATGTGATTAAAGGCTCTTTTCCTATGTCAAAAGTTTTAGTTTTCGAGGGTAATAGCTTTTATGTTGGAAAAAATGAAGATATTAGACAATTTTATGATTGCACATGGTAAAGAATGTGATTAAAGGCTCTTTTCCTATTTCAAAAGTTTTAGTTTTCGAGGGTAATAGCTATGTTGTGGAAAAAATGAAGATATTAGACTATTTTATGATTGCACATGGTAAAGAATGTGATTAAAGGCTCTTTTCCTATTTCAAAAGTTTTAGTTTTCGAGGGTAATAGCTACGTATGTTGAAAAAATGAAGATATTAGACTATTTTATGATTGCAAATGGTAAAGAATGTGATTAAAGGCTCTTTTCCTATTCAAAAGTTTTAGTTTTCGAGGGTAATAGCTACGTATGTTGAAAAAATGAAGATATTAGACTATTTTATGATTGCAAATGGTAAAGAATGTGATTAAAGGCTCTTTTCCTATGTCAAAAGTTTTAGTTTTCGAGGGTAATAGCTACGTATGTTGAAAAAATGAAGATATTAGACTATTTTATGATTGCAAATGGTAAAGAATGTGATTAAAGGCTCTTTTCCTATTTCAAAAGTTTTAGTTTTCGAGGGTAATAGCTACGTATGTTGAAAAAATGAAGATATTAGACTATTTTATGATTGCACATGGTAAAGAATGTGATTAAAGGCTCTTTTCCTATTTCAAAAGTTTTAGTTTTCGAGGGTAATAGCTACGTATGTTGAAAAAATGAAGATATTAGACTATTTTATGATTGCACATGGTAAAGAATGTGATTAAAGGCTCTTTTCCTATTTCAAAAGTTTTAGTTTTCGAGGGTAATAGCTACGTATGTTGAAAAAATGAAGATATTAGACTATTTTATGATTGCAAATGGTAAAGAATGTGATTAAAGGCTCTTTTCCTATGTCAAAAGTTTTAGTTTTCGAGGGTAATAGCTACGTATGTTGAAAAAATGAAGATATTAGACTATTTTATGATTGCAAATGGTAAAGAATGTGATTAAAGGCTCTTTTCCTATTTCAAAAGTTTTAGTTTTCGAGGGTAATAGCTATGTCTGTTGGAAAAAATGAAGATATTAGACTATTTTATGATTGCACATGGTAAAGAATGTGATTAAAGGCTCTTTTCCTATTTCAAAAGTTTTAGTTTTCGAGGGTAATAGCTACGTATGTTGAAAAAATGAAGATATTAGACTATTTTATGATTGCACATGGTAAAGAATGTGATTAAAGGCTCTTTTCCTATTTCAAAAGTTTTAGTTTTCGAGGGTAATAGCTACGTATGTTGAAAAAATGAAGATATTAGACTATTTTATGATTGCACATGGTAAAGAATGTGATTAAAGGCTCTTTTCCTATTTCAAAAGTTTTAGTTTTCGAGGGTAATAGCTACGTATGTTGAAAAAATGAAGATATTAGACTATTTTATGATTGCACATGGTAAAGAATGTGATTAAAGGCTCTTTTCCTATTTCAAAAGTTTTAGTTTTCGAGGGTAATAGCTACGTATGTTGAAAAAATGAAGATATTAGACTATTTTATGATTGCAAATGGTAAAGAATGTGATTAAAGGCTCTTTTCCTATTTCAAAAGTTTTAGTTTTCGAGGGTAATAGCTACGTATGTTGAAAAAATGAAGATATTAGACTATTTTATGATTGCACATGGTAAAGAATGTGATTAAAGGCTCTTTTCCTATTTCAAAAGTTTTAGTTTTCGAGGGTAATAGCTACGTATGTTGAAAAAATGAAGATATTAGACTATTTTATGATTGCACATGGTAAAGAATGTGATTAAAGGCTCTTTTCCTATTTCAAAAGTTTTAGTTTTCGAGGGTAATAGCTACGTATGTTGAAAAAATGAAGATATTAGACTATTTTATGATTGCAAATGGTAAAGAATGTGATTAAAGGCTCTTTTCCTATTTCAAAAGTTTTAGTTTTCGAGGGTAATAGCTACGTATGTTGAAAAAATGAAGATATTAGACTATTTTATGATTGCAAATGGTAAAGAATGTGATTAAAGGCTCTTTTCCTATTTCAAAAGTTTTAGTTTTCGAGGGTAATAGCTACGTATGTTGAAAAAATGAAGATATTAGACTATTTTATGATTGCAAATGGTAAAGAATGTGATTAAAGGCTCTTTTCCTATGTCAAAAGTTTTAGTTTTCGAGGGTAATAGCTACGTATGTTGAAAAAATGAAGATATTAGACTATTTTATGATTGCAAATGGTAAAGAATGTGATTAAAGGCTCTTTTCCTATTTCAAAAGTTTTAGTTTTCGAGGGTAATAGCTACGTATGTTGAAAAAATGAAGATATTAGACTATTTTATGATTGCAAATGGTAAAGAATGTGATTAAAGGCTCTTTTCCTATTTCAAAAGTTTTAGTTTTCGAGGGTAATAGCTACGTATGTTGAAAAAATGAAGATATTAGACTATTTTATGATTGCAAATGGTAAAGAATGTGATTAAAGGCTCTTTTCCTATTTCAAAAGTTTTAGTTTTCGAGGGTAATAGCTACTGTGAAAAAATGAAGATATTAGACTATTTTATGATTGCAAATGGTAAAGAATGTGATTAAAGGCTCTTTTCCTATTCAAAAGTTTTAGTTTTCGAGGGTAATAGCTACGTATGTTGAAAAAATGAAGATATTAGACTATTTTATGATTGCAAATGGTAAAGAATGTGATTAAAGGCTCTTTTCCTATTCAAAAGTTTTAGTTTTCGAGGGTAATAGCTACGTATGTTGAAAAAATGAAGATATTAGACTATTTTATGATTGCACAATGGTAAAGAATGTGATTAAAGGCTCTTTTCCTATTTCAAAAGTTTTAGTTTTCGAGGGTAATAGCTACGTATGTTAAAAAAATGAAGATATTAGACTATTTTATGATTGCACATGGTAAAGAATGTGATTAAAGGCTCTTTTCCTATTTCAAAAGTTTTAGTTTTCGAGGGTAATAGCTACGTATGTTGAAAAAATGAAGATATTAGACTATTTTATGATTGCACATGGTAAAGAATGTGATTAAAGGCTCTTTTCCTATTTCAAAAGTTTTAGTTTTCGAGGGTAATAGCTACGTATGTGGAAAAAATGAAGATATTAGACTATTTTATGATTGCAAATGGTAAAGAATGTGATTAAAGGCTCTTTTCCTATTTCAAAAGTTTTAGTTTTCGAGGGTAATAGCTACGTATGTTGAAAAAATGAAGATATTAGACTATTTTATGATTGCAAATGGTAAAGAATGTGATTAAAGGCTCTTTTCCTATTTCAAAAGTTTTAGTTTTCGAGGGTAATAGCTATGTCTGTGGAAAAAATGAAGATATTAGACTATTTTATGATTGCACATGGTAAAGAATGTGATTAAAGGCTCTTTTCCTATTTCAAAAGTTTTAGTTTTCGAGGGTAATAGCTACGTATGTTGAAAAAATGAAGATATTAGACTATTTTATGATTGCACATGGTAAAGAATGTGATTAAAGGCTCTTTTCCTATTTCAAAAGTTTTAGTTTTCGAGGGTAATAGCTACGTATGTTGAAAAAATGAAGATATTAGACTATTTTATGATTGCACATGGTAAAGAATGTGATTAAAGGCTCTTTTCCTATTTCAAAAGTTTTAGTTTTCGAGGGTAATAGCTACGTATGTTGAAAAAATGAAGATATTAGACTATTTTATGATTGCAAATGGTAAAGAATGTGATTAAAGGCTCTTTTCCTATTTCAAAAGTTTTAGTTTTCGAGGGTAATAGCTACGTATGTTGAAAAAATGAAGATATTAGACTATTTTATGATTGCAAATGGTAAAGAATGTGATTAAAGGCTCTTTTCCTATTTCAAAAGTTTTAGTTTTCGAGGGTAATAGCTACGTATGTTGAAAAAATGAAGATATTAGACTATTTTATGATTGCACATGGTAAAGAATGTGATTAAAGGCTCTTTTCCTATTTCAAAAGTTTTAGTTTTCGAGGGTAATAGCTACGTATGTTGAAAAAATGAAGATATTAGACTATTTTATGATTGCAAATGGTAAAGAATGTGATTAAAGGCTCTTTTCCTATTTCAAAAGTTTTAGTTTTCGAGGGTAATAGCTACGTATGTTGAAAAAATGAAGATATTAGACTATTTTATGATTGCAAATGGTAAAGAATGTGATTAAAGGCTCTTTTCCTATTTCAAAAGTTTTAGTTTTCGAGGGTAATAGCTACGTATGTTGAAAAAATGAAGATATTAGACTATTTTATGATTGCAAATGGTAAAGAATGTGATTAAAGGCTCTTTTCCTATTTCAAAAGTTTTAGTTTTCGAGGGTAATAGCTACGTATGTTGAAAAAATGAAGATATTAGACTATTTTATGATTGCAAATGGTAAAGAATGTGATTAAAGGCTCTTTTCCTATGTCAAAAGTTTTAGTTTTCGAGGGTAATAGCTACGTATGTTGAAAAAATGAAGATATTAGACTATTTTATGATTGCACATGGTAAAGAATGTGATTAAAGGCTCTTTTCCTATTTCAAAAGTTTTAGTTTTCGAGGGTAATAGCTACGTATGTTGAAAAAATGAAGATATTAGACTATTTTATGATTGCAAATGGTAAAGAATGTGATTAAAGGCTCTTTTCCTATTTCAAAAGTTTTAGTTTTCGAGGGTAATAGCTACGTATGTTGAAAAAATGAAGATATTAGACTATTTTATGATTGCAAATGGTAAAGAATGTGATTAAAGGCTCTTTTCCTATTTCAAAAGTTTTAGTTTTCGAGGGTAATAGCTACGTATGTTGAAAAAATGAAGATATTAGACTATTTTATGATTGCAAATGGTAAAGAATGTGATTAAAGGCTCTTTTCCTATTCAAAAGTTTTAGTTTTCGAGGGTAATAGCTACGTATGTTGAAAAAATGAAGATATTAGACTATTTTATGATTGCAAATGGTAAAGAATGTGATTAAAGGCTCTTTTCCTATTTCAAAAGTTTTAGTTTTCGAGGGTAATAGCTATGTCTGTGGAAAAAATGAAGATATTAGACTATTTTATGATTGCACATGGTAAAGAATGTGATTAAAGGCTCTTTTCCTATGTCAAAAGTTTTAGTTTTCGAGGGTAATAGCTACGTATGTTGAAAAAATGAAGATATTAGACTATTTTATGATTGCAAATGGTAAAGAATGTGATTAAAGGCTCTTTTCCTATTTCAAAAGTTTTAGTTTTCGAGGGTGAATACGTATGTTGAAAAAATGAAGATATTAGACATTTTATGATTGCACATGGTAAAGAATGTGATTAAAGGCTCTTTTCCTATGTCAAAAGTTTTAGTTTTCGAGGGTAATAGCTACGTATGTTGAAAAAATGAAGATATTAGACTATTTTATGATTGCACATGGTAAAGAATGTGATTAAAGGCTCTTTTCCTATTTCAAAAGTTTTAGTTTTCGAGGGTAATAGCTACGTATGTTGAAAAAATGAAGATATTAGACTATTTTATGATTGCAAATGGTAAAGAATGTGATTAAAGGCTCTTTTCCTATTTCAAAAGTTTTAGTTTTCGAGGGTAATAGCTATGTCTGTTGAAAAAATGAAGATATTAGACTATTTTATGATTGCACATGGTAAAGAATGTGATTAAAGGCTCTTTTCCTATGTCAAAAGTTTTAGTTTTCGAGGGTAATAGCTACGTATGTTGAAAAAATGAAGATATTAGACTATTTTATGATTGCAAATGGTAAAGAATGTGATTAAAGGCTCTTTTCCTATTCAAAAGTTTTAGTTTTCGAGGGTAATAGCTACGTATGTTGAAAAAATGAAGATATTAGACTATTTTATGATTGCAAATGGTAAAGAATGTGATTAAAGGCTCTTTTCCTATGTCAAAAGTTTTAGTTTTCGAGGGTAATAGCTACGTATGTTGAAAAAATGAAGATATTAGACTATTTTATGATTGCACATGGTAAAGAATGTGATTAAAGGCTCTTTTCCTATTTCAAAAGTTTTAGTTTTCGAGGGTAATAGCTACGTATGTTGAAAAAATGAAGATATTAGACTATTTTATGATTGCAAATGGTAAAGAATGTGATTAAAGGCTCTTTTCCTATTTCAAAAGTTTTAGTTTTCGAGGGTAATAGCTACGTATGTTGAAAAAATGAAGATATTAGACTATTTTATGATTGCACATGGTAAAGAATGTGATTAAAGGCTCTTTTCCTATTTCAAAAGTTTTAGTTTTCGAGGGTAATAGCTACGTCTGTGAAAAAATGAAGATATTAGACTATTTTATGATTGCAAATGGTAAAGAATGTGATTAAAGGCTCTTTTCCTATTTCAAAAGTTTTAGTTTTCGAGGGTAATAGCTACGTATGTTGAAAAAATGAAGATATTAGACTATTTTATGATTGCAAATGGTAAAGAATGTGATTAAAGGCTCTTTTCCTATTTCAAAAGTTTTAGTTTTCGAGGGTAATAGCTATGTCTGTGGAAAAAATGAAGATATTAGACTATTTTATGATTGCAAATGGTAAAGAATGTGATTAAAGGCTCTTTTCCTATTTCAAAAGTTTTAGTTTTCGAGGGTAATAGCTACGTATGTTGAAAAAATGAAGATATTAGACTATTTTATGATTGCAAATGGTAAAGAATGTGATTAAAGGCTCTTTTCCTATTTCAAAAGTTTTAGTTTTCGAGGGTAAGAGCTACGTATGTTGAAAAAATGAAGATATTAGACTATTTTATGATTGCACATGGTAAAGAATGTGATTAAAGGCTCTTTTCCTATTTCAAAAGTTTTAGTTTTCGAGGGTAATAGCTACGTATGTTGAAAAAATGAAGATATTAGACTATTTTATGATTGCAAATGGTAAAGAATGTGATTAAAGGGTCTTTTCCTATTTCAAAAGTTTTAGTTTTCGAGGGAGATAGCTACGTATGTTGAAAAAATGAAGATATTAGACAATTTTATGATTGCAAATGGTAAAGAATGTGATTAAAGGCTCTTTTCCTATTTCAAAAGTTTTAGTTTTCGAGGGTAATAGCTATGTCTGTGGAAAAAATGAAGATATTAGACTATTTTATGATTGCACATGGTAAAGAATGTGATTAAAGGCTCTTTTCCTATTTCAAAAGTTTTAGTTTTCGAGGGTAATAGCTACGTATGTTGAAAAAATGAAGATATTAGACTATTTTATGATTGCAAATGGTAAAGAATGTGATTAAAGGCTCTTTTCCTATTTCAAAAGTTTTAGTTTTCGAGGGTAATAGCTACGTATGTTGAAAAAATGAAGATATTAGACTATTTTATGATTGCACATGGTAAAGAATGTGATTAAAGGCTCTTTTCCTATGTCAAAAGTTTTAGTTTTCGAGGGTAATAGCTACGTATGTTGAAAAAATGAAGATATTAGACTATTTTATGATTGCAAATGGTAAAGAATGTGATTAAAGGCTCTTTTCCTATTTCAAAAGTTTTAGTTTTCGAGGGTTGAATACGTATGTTGAAAAAATGAAGATATTAGACAATTTTATGATTGCACATGGTAAAGAATGTGATTAAAGGCTCTTTTCCTATTTCAAAAGTTTTAGTTTTCGAGGGTAATAGCTACGTATGTTGAAAAAATGAAGATATTAGACAATTTTATGATTGCACATGGTAAAGAATGTGATTAAAGGCTCTTTTCCTATTTCAAAAGTTTTAGTTTTCGAGGGTAATAGCTACGTATGTTGAAAAAATGAAGATATTAGACTATTTTATGATTGCAAATGGTAAAGAATGTGATTAAAGGCTCTTTTCCTATTTCAAAAGTTTTAGTTTTCGAGGGTAATAGCTATGTCTGTTGAAAAAATGAAGATATTAGACTATTTTATGATTGCACATGGTAAAGAATGTGATTAAAGGCTCTTTTCCTATTTCAAAAGTTTTAGTTTTCGAGGGTAATAGCTACTATGTTGAAAAAATGAAGATATTAGACTATTTTATGATTGCAAATGGTAAAGAATATGATTAAAGGCTCTTTTCCTATGTCAAAAGTTTTAGTTTTCGAGGGTAATAGCTACGTATGTTGAAAAAATGAAGATATTAGACTATTTTATGATTGCAAATGGTAAAGAATGTGATTAAAGGCTCTTTTCCTATTTCAAAAGTTTTAGTTTTCGAGGGTAATAGCTACGTATGTGAAAAAATGAAGATATTAGACTATTTTATGATTGCACATGGTAAAGAATGTGATTAAAGGCTCTTTTCCTATTTCAAAAGTTTTAGTTTTCGAGGGTAATAGCTACGTATGTTGAAAAAATGAAGATATTAGACTATTTTATGATTGCACATGGTAAAGAATGTGATTAAAGGCTCTTTTCCTATTTCAAAAGTTTTAGTTTTCGAGGGTAAGAGCTACGTATGTTGAAAAAATGAAGATATTAGACTATTTTATGATTGCACATGGTAAAGAATGTGATTAAAGGCTCTTTTCCTATTTCAAAAGTTTTAGTTTTCGAGGGTAATAGCTATGTCTGTGGAAAAAATGAAGATATTAGACTATTTTATGATTGCAAATGGTAAAGAATGTGATTAAAGGCTCTTTTCCTATTTCAAAAGTTTTAGTTTTCGAGGGAGATAGCTACGTATGTTGAAAAAATGAAGATATTAGACTATTTTATGATTGCAAATGGTAAAGAATGTGATTAAAGGCTCTTTTCCTATTTCAAAAGTTTTAGTTTTCGAGGGTAATAGCTATGTCTGTGGAAAAAATGAAGATATTAGACTATTTTATGATTGCACATGGTAAAGAATGTGCTTAAAGGCTCTTTTCCTATGTCAAAAGTTTTAGTTTTCGAGGGTAATAGCTACGTATGTTGAAAAAATGAAGATATTAGACTATTTTATGATTGCAAATGGTAAAGAATGTGATTAAAGGCTCTTTTCCTATTTCAAAAGTTTTAGTTTTCGAGGGTAATACGTATGTTGAAAAAATGAAGATATTAGACTATTTTATGATTGCACATGGTAAAGAATGTGATTAAAGGCTCTTTTCCTATTTCAAAAGTTTTAGTTTTCGAGGGTAATAGCTACGTATGTTGAAAAAATGAAGATATTAGACTATTTTATGATTGCACATGGTAAAGAATGTGATTAAAGGCTCTTTTCCTATTTCAAAAGTTTTAGTTTTCGAGGGTAATAGCTACGTATGTTGAAAAAATGAAGATATTAGACTATTTTATGATTGCAAATGGTAAAGAATGTGATTAAAGGCTCTTTTCCTATTTCAAAAGTTTTAGTTTTCGAGGGTAATAGCTATGTCTGTTGAAAAAATGAAGATATTAGACTATTTTATGATTGCACATGGTAAAGAATGTGATTAAAGGCTCTTTTCCTATTCAAAAGTTTTAGTTTTCGAGGGTAATAGCTACGTATGTTGAAAAAATGAAGATATTAGACTATTTTATGATTGCAAATGGTAAAGAATGTGATTAAAGGCTCTTTTCCTATTCAAAAGTTTTAGTTTTCGAGGGTAATAGCTACGTATGTTGAAAAAATGAAGATATTAGACTATTTTATGATTGCAATGGTAAAGAATGTGATTAAAGGCTCTTTTCCTATGTCAAAAGTTTTAGTTTTCGAGGGTAATAGCTACGTATGTTGAAAAAATGAAGATATTAGACTATTTTATGATTGCACATGGTAAAGAATGTGATTAAAGGCTCTTTTCCTATTTCAAAAGTTTTAGTTTTCGAGGGTAATAGCTACGTATGTTGAAAAAATGAAGATATTAGACTATTTTATGATTGCAAATGGTAAAGAATGTGATTAAAGGCTCTTTTCCTATTTCAAAAGTTTTAGTTTTCGAGGGTAATAGCTACGTATGTTGAAAAAATGAAGATATTAGACTATTTTATGATTGCACATGGTAAAGAATGTGATTAAAGGCTCTTTTCCTATTTCAAAAGTTTTAGTTTTCGAGGGTAATAGCTATGTCTGTGGAAAAAATGAAGATATTAGACTATTTTATGATTGCAAATGGTAAAGAATGTGATTAAAGGCTCTTTTCCTATTTCAAAAGTTTTAGTTTTCGAGGGTAATAGCTACGTATGTTGAAAAAATGAAGATATTAGACTATTTTATGATTGCAAATGGTAAAGAATGTGATTAAAGGCTCTTTTCCTATTTCAAAAGTTTTAGTTTTCGAGGGTAATAGCTATGTCTGTGGAAAAAATGAAGATATTAGACTATTTTATGATTGCACATGGTAAAGAATGTGATTAAAGGCTCTTTTCCTATGTCAAAAGTTTTAGTTTTCGAGGGTAATAGCTACGTATGTTGAAAAAATGAAGATATTAGACTATTTTATGATTGCAAATGGTAAAGAATGTGATTAAAGGCTCTTTTCCTATTTCAAAAGTTTTAGTTTTCGAGGGTAATAGCTACGTATGTTGAAAAAATGAAGATATTAGACTATTTTATGATTGCACATGGTAAAGAATGTGATTAAAGGCTCTTTTCCTATTTCAAAAGTTTTAGTTTTCGAGGGTAATAGCTACGTATGTTGAAAAAATGAAGATATTAGACTATTTTATGATTGCACAAATGGTAAAGAATGTGATTAAAGGCTCTTTTCCTATTTCAAAAGTTTTAGTTTTCGAGGGTAATAGCTACGTATGTTGAAAAAATGAAGATATTAGACTATTTTATGATTGCAAATGGTAAAGAATGTGATTAAAGGCTCTTTTCCTATTTCAAAAGTTTTAGTTTTCGAGGGTAATAGCTACGTATGTTGAAAAAATGAAGATATTAGACTATTTTATGATTGCACATGGTAAAGAATGTGATTAAAGGCTCTTTTCCTATTTCAAAAGTTTTAGTTTTCGAGGGTAATAGCTACGTATGTTGAAAAAATGAAGATATTAGACTATTTTATGATTGCAAATGGTAAAGAATGTGATTAAAGGCTCTTTTCCTATTTCAAAAGTTTTAGTTTTCGAGGGTAATAGCTACGTATGTTGAAAAAATGAAGATATTAGACTATTTTATGATTGCACATGGTAAAGAATGTGATTAAAGGCTCTTTTCCTATTTCAAAAGTTTTAGTTTTCGAGGGTAATAGCTACGTATGTTGAAAAAATGAAGATATTAGACTATTTTATGATTGCAAATGGTAAAGAATGTGATTAAAGGCTCTTTTCCTATTTCAAAAGTTTTAGTTTTCGAGGGTAATAGCTACGTATGTTGAAAAAATGAAGATATTAGACTATTTTATGATTGCAAATGGTAAAGAATGTGATTAAAGGCTCTTTTCCTATGTCAAAAGTTTTAGTTTTCGAGGGTAATAGCTACGTATGTTGAAAAAATGAAGATATTAGACTATTTTATGATTGCACATGGTAAAGAATGTGATTAAAGGCTCTTTTCCTATTTCAAAAGTTTTAGTTTTCGAGGGTAATAGCTACGTATGTTGAAAAAATGAAGATATTAGACTATTTTATGATTGCAAATGGTAAAGAATGTGATTAAAGGCTCTTTTCCTATTTCAAAAGTTTTAGTTTTCGAGGGTAATAGCTACTTATGTTGAAAAAATGAAGATATTAGACTATTTTATGATTGCAAATGGTAAAGAATGTGATTAAAGGCTCTTTTCCTATTTCAAAAGTTTTAGTTTTCGAGGGTAATAGCTACGTATGTTGAAAAAATGAAGATATTAGACTATTTTATGATTGCAAATGGTAAAGAATGTGATTAAAGGCTCTTTTCCTATTCAAAAGTTTTAGTTTTCGAGGGTAATAGCTACGTATGTTGAAAAAATGAAGATATTAGACTATTTTATGATTGCAAATGGTAAAGAATGTGATTAAAGGCTCTTTTCCTATTTCAAAAGTTTTAGTTTTCGAGGGTAATAGCTACGTATGTTGAAAAAATGAAGATATTAGACTATTTTATGATTGCAAATGGTAAAGAATGTGATTAAAGGCTCTTTTCCTATTTCAAAAGTTTTAGTTTTCGAGGGTAATAGCTACGTATGTTGAAAAAATGAAGATATTAGACTATTTTATGATTGCACATGGTAAAGAATGTGATTAAAGGCTCTTTTCCTATTTCAAAAGTTTTAGTTTTCGAGGGTAATAGCTACGTATGTTGAAAAAATGAAGATATTAGACTATTTTATGATTGCAAATGGTAAAGAATGTGATTAAAGGCTCTTTTCCTATTTCAAAAGTTTTAGTTTTCGAGGGTAATAGCTACGTCTGTTGAAAAAATGAAGATATTAGACTATTTTATGATTGCAAATGGTAAAGAATGTGATTAAAGGCTCTTTTCCTATTTCAAAAGTTTTAGTTTTCGAGGGTAATAGCTACGTATGTTGAAAAAATGAAGATATTAGACTATTTTATGATTGCAAATGGTAAAGAATGTGATTAAAGGCTCTTTTCCTATTTCAAAAGTTTTAGTTTTCGAGGGTAATAGCTACGTATGTTGAAAAAATGAAGATATTAGACTATTTTATGATTGCAAATGGTAAAGAATGTGATTAAAGGCTCTTTTCCTATGTCAAAAGTTTTAGTTTTCGAGGGTAATAGCTACGTATGTTGAAAAAATGAAGATATTAGACTATTTTATGATTGCAAATGGTAAAGAATGTGATTAAAGGCTCTTTTCCTATTTCAAAAGTTTTAGTTTTCGAGGGTAATAGCTACGTATGTTGAAAAAATGAAGATATTAGACTATTTTATGATTGCACATGGTAAAGAATGTGATTAAAGGCTCTTTTCCTATTTCAAAAGTTTTAGTTTTCGAGGGTAATAGCTACGTATGTTGAAAAAATGAAGATATTAGACTATTTTATGATTGCAAATGGTAAAGAATGTGATTAAAGGCTCTTTTCCTATTTCAAAAGTTTTAGTTTTCGAGGGTAATAGCTACGTATGTTGAAAAAATGAAGATATTAGACTATTTTATGATTGCAAATGGTAAAGAATGTGATTAAAGGCTCTTTTCCTATTTCAAAAGTTTTAGTTTTCGAGGGTAATAGCTACGTATGTTGAAAAAATGAAGATATTAGACTATTTTATGATTGCAAATGGTAAAGAATGTGATTAAAGGCTCTTTTCCTATTTCAAAAGTTTTAGTTTTCGAGGGTAATAGCTACGTATGTTGAAAAAATGAAGATATTAGACTATTTTATGATTGCAAATGGTAAAGAATGTGATTAAAGGCTCTTTTCCTATTTCAAAAGTTTTAGTTTTCGAGGGTAATAGCGTATGTTGAAAAAATGAAGATATTAGACTATTTTATGATTGCAAATGGTAAAGAATGTGATTAAAGGCTCTTTTCCTATTTCAAAAGTTTTAGTTTTCGAGGGTAATAGCTACGTATGTTGAAAAAATGAAGATATTAGACTATTTTATGATTGCAAATGGTAAAGAATGTGATTAAAGGCTCTTTTCCTATTTCAAAAGTTTTAGTTTTCGAGGGTAATAGCTACGTATGTTGAAAAAATGAAGATATTAGACTATTTTATGATTGCAAATGGTAAAGAATGTGATTAAAGGCTCTTTTCCTATGTCAAAAGTTTTAGTTTTCGAGGGTAATAGCTACGTATGTTGAAAAAATGAAGATATTAGACTATTTTATGATTGCAAATGGTAAAGAATGTGATTAAAGGCTCTTTTCCTATTTCAAAAGTTTTAGTTTTCGAGGGTAATAGCTACGTATGTTGAAAAAATGAAGATATTAGACTATTTTATGATTGCAAATGGTAAAGAATGTGATTAAAGGCTCTTTTCCTATTCAAAAGTTTTAGTTTTCGAGGGTAATAGCTACGTATGTTGAAAAAATGAAGATATTAGACTATTTTATGATTGCAAATGGTAAAGAATGTGATTAAAGGCTCTTTTCCTATTTCAAAAGTTTTAGTTTTCGAGGGTAATAGCTACGTATGTTGAAAAAATGAAGATATTAGACTATTTTATGATTGCAATGGTAAAGAATGTGATTAAAGGCTCTTTTCCTATTTCAAAAGTTTTAGTTTTCGAGGGTAATAGCTACGTATGTTGAAAAAATGAAGATATTAGACTATTTTATGATTGCAAATGGTAAAGAATGTGATTAAAGGCTCTTTTCCTATTTCAAAAGTTTTAGTTTTCGAGGGTAATAGCTACGTATGTTGAAAAAATGAAGATATTAGACTATTTTATGATTGCAAATGGTAAAGAATGTGATTAAAGGCTCTTTTCCTATTTCAAAAGTTTTAGTTTTCGAGGGTAATAGCTACGTATGTTGAAAAAATGAAGATATTAGACTATTTTATGATTGCAAATGGTAAAGAATGTGATTAAAGGCTCTTTTCCTATGTCAAAAGTTTTAGTTTTCGAGGGTAATAGCTACGTATGTTGAAAAAATGAAGATATTAGACTATTTTATGATTGCAAATGGTAAAGAATGTGATTAAAGGCTCTTTTCCTATTTCAAAAGTTTTAGTTTTCGAGGGTAATAGCTACGTATGTTGAAAAAATGAAGATATTAGACTATTTTATGATTGCACATGGTAAAGAATGTGATTAAAGGCTCTTTTCCTATGTTTCAAAAGTTTTAGTTTTCGAGGGTAATAGCTACGTATGTTGAAAAAATGAAGATATTAGACTATTTTATGATTGCACATGGTAAAGAATGTGATTAAAGGCTCTTTTCCTATTTCAAAAGTTTTAGTTTTCGAGGGTAATAGCTACGTATGTTGAAAAAATGAAGATATTAGACTATTTTATGATTGCAAATGGTAAAGAATGTGATTAAAGGCTCTTTTCCTATTTCAAAAGTTTTAGTTTTCGAGGGTAATAGCTACGTATGTTGAAAAAATGAAGATATTAGACTATTTTATGATTGCAAATGGTAAAGAATGTGATTAAAGGCTCTTTTCCTATTTCAAAAGTTTTAGTTTTCGAGGGTAATAGCTACGTCTGTTGAAAAAATGAAGATATTAGACTATTTTATGATTGCAAATGGTAAAGAATGTGATTAAAGGCTCTTTTCCTATTTCAAAAGTTTTAGTTTTCGAGGGTAATAGCTACGTATGTTGAAAAAATGAAGATATTAGACTATTTTATGATTGCAAATGGTAAAGAATGTGATTAAAGGCTCTTTTCCTATTTCAAAAGTTTTAGTTTTCGAGGGTAATAGCTACGTATGTTGAAAAAATGAAGATATTAGACTATTTTATGATTGCAAATGGTAAAGAATGTGATTAAAGGCTCTTTTCCTATTTCAAAAGTTTTAGTTTTCGAGGGTAATAGCTACGTATGTTGAAAAAATGAAGATATTAGACTATTTTATGATTGCAAATGGTAAAGAATGTGATTAAAGGCTCTTTTCCTATTTCAAAAGTTTTAGTTTTCGAGGGTAATAGCTACGTATGTTGAAAAAATGAAGATATTAGACTATTTTATGATTGCAAATGGTAAAGAATGTGATTAAAGGCTCTTTTCCTATTTCAAAAGTTTTAGTTTTCGAGGGTAATAGCTACGTATGTTGAAAAAATGAAATATTAGACTATTTTATGATTGCAAATGGTAAAGAATGTGATTAAAGGCTCTTTTCCTATTTCAAAAGTTTTAGTTTTCGAGGGTAATAGCTACGTATGTTAAAAAATGAAGATATTAGACATTTTATGATTGCACATGGTAAAGAATGTGATTAAAGGCTCTTTTCCTATTTCAAAAGTTTTAGTTTTCGAGGGTAATAGCTACGTATGTTGAAAAAATGAAGATATTAGACTATTTTATGATTGCAAATGGTAAAGAATGTGATTAAAGGCTCTTTTCCTATTTCAAAAGTTTTAGTTTTCGAGGGTAATAGCTACGTATGTTGAAAAAATGAAGATATTAGACTATTTTATGATTGCAAATGGTAAAGAATGTGATTAAAGGCTCTTTTCCTATTTCAAAAGTTTTAGTTTTCGAGGGTAATAGCTACGTATGTTGAAAAAATGAAGATATTAGACTATTTTATGATTGCAAATGGTAAAGAATGTGATTAAAGGCTCTTTTCCTATTCAAAAGTTTTAGTTTTCGAGGGTAATAGCTACGTATGTTGAAAAAATGAAGATATTAGACTATTTTATGATTGCAAATGGTAAAGAATGTGATTAAAGGCTCTTTTCCTATTTCAAAAGTTTTAGTTTTCGAGGGTAATAGCTACGTATGTTGAAAAAATGAAGATATTAGACTATTTTATGATTGCACATGGTAAAGAATGTGATTAAAGGCTCTTTTCCTATTTCAAAAGTTTTAGTTTTCGGGGTAATAGCTACGTATGTTGAAAAAATGAAGATATTAGACTATTTTATGATTGCACATGGTAAAGAATGTGATTAAAGGCTCTTTTCCTATTTCAAAAGTTTTAGTTTTCGAGGGTAATAGCTACGTATGTTGAAAAAATGAAGATATTAGACTATTTTATGATTGCAATGGTAAAGAATGTGATTAAAGGCTCTTTTCCTATTTCAAAAGTTTTAGTTTTCGAGGGTAATAGCTACGTATGTTGAAAAAATGAAGATATTAGACTATTTTATGATTGCAAATGGTAAAGAATGTGATTAAAGGCTCTTTTCCTATGTCAAAAGTTTTAGTTTTCGAGGGTAATAGCTACGTATGTTGAAAAAATGAAGATATTAGACTATTTTATGATTGCAAATGGTAAAGAATGTGATTAAAGGCTCTTTTCCTATTTCAAAAGTTTTAGTTTTCGAGGGTAATAGCTACGTATGTTGAAAAAATGAAGATATTAGACTATTTTATGATTGCAAATGGTAAAGAATGTGATTAAAGGCTCTTTTCCTATGTCAAAAGTTTTAGTTTTCGAGGGTAAGAATACGTATGTTGAAAAAATGAAGATATTAGACTATTTTATGATTGCACATGGTAAAGAATGTGATTAAAGGCTCTTTTCCTATTTCAAAAGTTTTAGTTTTCGAGGGTAATAGCTACGTATGTTGAAAAAATGAAGATATTAGACTATTTTATGATTGCAAATGGTAAAGAATGTGATTAAAGGCTCTTTTCCTATTTCAAAAGTTTTAGTTTTCGAGGGTAATAGCTACGTATGTTGAAAAAATGAAGATATTAGACTATTTTATGATTGCAAATGGTAAAGAATGTGATTAAAGGCTCTTTTCCTATTTCAAAAGTTTTAGTTTTCGAGGGTAATAGCTACGTATGTTGAAAAAATGAAGATATTAGACTATTTTATGATTGCAAATGGTAAAGAATGTGATTAAAGGCTCTTTTCCTATTTCAAAAGTTTTAGTTTTCGAGGGTAATAGCTACGTATGTTGAAAAATGAAGATATTAGACTATTTTATGATTGCAAATGGTAAAGAATGTGATTAAAGGCTCTTTTCCTATTCAAAAGTTTTAGTTTTCGAGGGTAATAGCTACGTATGTTGAAAAAATGAAGATATTAGACTATTTTATGATTGCAAATGGTAAAGAATGTGATTAAAGGCTCTTTTCCTATTTCAAAAGTTTTAGTTTTCGAGGGTAATAGCTACGTATGTTGAAAAAATGAAGATATTAGACTATTTTATGATTGCAAAT
>NW_027066237.1:0-19203 GCF_032884065.1 Artemia franciscana
AACAGTGAAAGTTTGATTCTAGCTAGTCTATCTACTATTTCTATGAGTCATATGCAAGACGTCATTTTAGAAAAGACTTTTTCACTATTCAATAAATAGATTCAAATCTATTTGCATCTAGACTCAAACTTTCTGTTTGATTCTAATAGAATCAATAGAATAGCACTAGTTCGTATGTGACGTCTTGCATATGGTTCTAGAATTCTAATCTATTCATTCTAGACCAGCTAGAATCAATAGTAGAAAGAACAGTGAAAGTTTGATTCTAGCTAGTCTATCTACTATTTCTATGAGTCATATGCAAGACGTTATTTTAGAAAAGACTTTTTCACTATTCAATAAATAGATTCAAATCTATTTGAATCTAGAATCAAACTTTCTGTTTGATTCTAATAGAATCAATAGAATAGCACTAGTTCGTATGTGACGTCTTGCATATGGTTCTAGAATTCTAATCTATTGATTCTAGCTAGTCTATCTACTATTTCTATGAGTCATATGCAAGACGCCATTTTAGAAAAGACTTTTTGTAGTTCGTATGTGACGTCTTGCATATGGTTCTAGAATTCTAATCTATTGATTCTAGCTAGTCTATCTACTATTTCTATGAGTCATATACAAGACGTCATTTTAGAAAAGACTTTTTCACTATTCAATAAATAGATTCAAATCTATTTGAATCTAGAATCAAACTTTCTGTTTGATTCTAATAGAATCAATAGAATAGCACTAGTTCGTATGTGACGTCTTGCATATGGTTCTAGAATTCTAATCTATTGATTCTAGCTAGTTTATCTACTATTTCTATGAGTCATATGCAAGACGTCATTTTAGAAAAGACTTTTTCACTATTCAATAAACAGATTCAAATCTATTTGAATCTAGAATCAAACTTTCTGTTTGATTCTAATAGAATCAATAGAATAGCACTAGTTCGTATGTGACGTCTTGCATATGGTTCTAGAATTCAAATCTATTGATTCTAGACCAGCTAGAATCAATAGTAGATAGAACAGTGAAAGTTTGATTCTAGCTAGTCTATCTACTATTTCTATGAGTCATATGCAAGACGTCATTTTAGAAAAGACTTTTTCACTATTCAATAAATAGATTCAAATCTATTTGAATCTAGAATCAAACTTTCTGTTTGATTCTAATAGAATCAATAGAATAGCACTAGTTCGTATGTGACGTCTTGCATATGGTTCTAGAATTCTAATCTATTGATTCTAGCTAGTCTATCTACTATTACTATGAGTCATATGCAAGACGTCATTTTAGAAAAGACTTTTTAACTATTCAATAAATAGATTCAAATCTATTTGAATCTAGAATCAAAGTTTCTGTTTGATTCTAATAGAATCAATAGAATAGATCTAGTTCCTAGGTGACGTCTTGCATATGGTTCTAGAATTCTAATCTATTGATTCTAGACCAGCTAGAATCAATAGTAGATAGAACAGTGAAAGTTTGATTCTAGCTAGTCTATCTACTATTTCTATGAGTCATATGCAAGACGTCATTTTAGAAAAGACTTTTTCACTATTCAATAAATAGATTCAAATCTATTTGAATCTAGAATCAAACTTTCTGTTTGATTCTAATAGAATCAATAGAATAGCACTAGTTCGTATGTGACGTCTTGCATATGGTTCTAGAATTCTAATCTATTGATTCTAGCTAGTCTATCTACTATTTCTATGAGTCATATGCAAGACGTCATGTTAGAAAAGACTTTTTCACTATTCAATAAATAGATTCAAATCTATTTGAATCTAATAGAATCAATAGAATAGCACTAGTTCGTATGTGACGTCTTGCATTTGGTTCTAGAATTCTAATCTATTGATTCTAGACCAGCTAGAATCAATAGTAGATAGAACAGTGAAAGTTTGATTCTAGCTAGTCTATCTACTATTTCTTTGAGTCATATGCAAGACGTCATTTTAGAAAAGACTTTTTCACTATTCAATAAATAGATTCAAATCTATTTGAATCTAGAATCAAACTTTCTGTTTGATTCTAATAGAATCAATAGAATAGCACTAGTTCGTATGTGACGTCTTGCATATGGTTCTAGAATTCTAATCTATGTATTCTAGCTAGTTTATCTACTATTTCTATGAGTCATATGCAAGACGTCATTTTAGAAGAGACTTTTTCACTATTCAATAAACAGATTCAAATCTATTTGAATCTAGAATCAAACTTTCTGTTTGATTCTAATAGAATCAATAGAATAGCACTAGTTCGAATGTGACGTCTTGCATATGGTTCTAGAATTCAAATCTATTGATTCTAGACCAGCTAGAATCAATAGTAGATAGAACAGTGAAAGTTTGATTCTAGCTAGTCTATCTACTATTTCTATGATTCATATGCAAGACGTCATTTTAGAAAAGACTTTTTCACTATTCAATAAATAGATTCAAATCTATTTGAATCTACAATCAAACTTTCTGTTTGATTCTAAGAGAATCAATAGAATAGCACTAGTTCATATGTGACGTCTTGCATATGGTTCTAGAATTCTAATCTATTGATTCTAGACCAGCACGAATCAATAGTAGATAGAACAGTGAAAGTTTGATTCTAGCTAGTCTATCTACTATTTCTATGAGTTATATGCAAGACTTCATTTTAGAAAAGACTTTTTCACTATTCAATAAATAGATTCAAATCTATTTGAATCTAGAATCAAACTTTCTGTTTGATTCTAATAGAATCAATAGAATAGCAGTAGTTCGTATGTGACGTCTTGCTTATGGTTCTAAAGTTCTAATCTATTGATTCTAGCTAGTCTATCTACTATTTCTATGAGTCATATGCAAGACGTCATTTTAGAAAAGACTTTTTTACTATTCAATAAATAGATTCAAATCTATTTGAATCTAGAATCAAAGTTTCTGTTTGATTCTAATAGAATCAATAGAATAGCACTAGTTCGTAGGTGACGTCTTGCATATGGTTCTAGAATTCTAATCTATTGATTCTAGACCAGCTAGAATCAATAGTAGATAGAACAGTGAAAATTTGATTCTAGCTAGTCTATCTACTATTTCTATGAGTCATATGCAAGACGTCATTTTAGAAAAGACTTTTTCACTATTCAATAAATAGATTCAAATCTATTTGAATCTAGAATCAAACTTTCTGTTTGATTCTAATAGAATCAATAGAATAGCACTAGTTCGTATGTGACGTCTTGCATATGGTTCTAGAATTCTAATCTATTGATTCTAGCTAGTCTATCTACTATTTCTATGAGTCATATGCAAGACGTCATTTTAGAAAAGACTTTTTCACTATTCAATAAATAGATTCAAATCTATTTGAATCTAGAATCAAACTTTCTGTTTGATTCTAATAGAATCAATAGAATAGCACTAGTTCGTATGTGACGTCTTGCATTTGGTTCTAGAATTCTAATCTATTGATTCTAGACCAGCTAGAATCAATAGTAGATAGAACAGTGAAAGTTTGATTCTAGCTAGTCTATCTACTATTTATTTGAGTCATATGCAAGACGTCATTTTAGAAAAGACTTTTTCACTATTCAATAAATAGATTCAAATCTATTTGAATCTAGCATCAAACTTTCTGTTTGATTCTAATAGAATCAATAGAGTAGCACTAGTTCGTATATGACGTCTTGCATATGGTTCTAGAATTCTAATCTATTGATTCTAGCTAGTCTATCTACTATTTCTAAGAGTCATATGCAAGACGTCATTTTAGAAAAGACTTTTTCACTATTCAATAAATAGATTCAAATCTATTTGAATCTAGAATCAAACTTTCTGTTTGATTCTAATAGAATCAATAGAATAGCACTAGTTCGTATGTGACGTCTTGCATATGGTTCTAGAATTCTAATCTATTGATTCTAGACCAGCTAGAATCAATAGTAGATAGAACAGTGAAAGTTTGATTCTAGCTAGTCTATCTACTATTTCTATGAGTCATATGCAAGGCGTCATTTTAGAAAAGACTTTTTCACTATTCAATAAATAGATTCAAATCTATTTGAATCTAGAATCAAACTTTCTGTTTGATTCTAATAGAATCAATAGAATAGCCCTAGTTCGTATGTGACGTCTTGCATATGGTTCTAGAATTCTAATCTATTGATTCTAGCTAGTCTATCTACTATTTCTATGAGTCATATGCAAGACGTCATTTTAGAAAAGACTTTTTCACTATTCAGTAAATAGATTCAAATCTATTTGAATCTAGAATCAAACTTTCTGTTTGATTCTAATAGAATCAATAGAATAGCACTAGTTCGTATGTGACGTCTTGCATATGGTTCTAGAATTCTAATCTATTGATTCTAGACCAGCTAGAATCAATAGTAGATAGAACAGTGAAAGTTTGATTCTAGCTAGTCTATCTACTATTTCTATGAGTCATATGCAAGACGTCATTTTAGAAAAGACTCTTTCACTATTCAATAAATAGATTCAAATCTATTTGAATCTAGAATCAAACTTTCTGTTTGATTCTAATAGAATCAATAGAATAGCACTAGTTCGTATGTGACGTCTTGCATATGGTTCTAGAATTCTAATCTATTGATTCTAGCTAGTCTATCTACTATTTCTATGAGTCATATGCAAGACGTCATTTTAGAAAAGACTTTTTCACTATTCAATAAATAGATTCAAATCTATTTGAATCTAGAATCAAACTTTCTGTTTGATTCTAATAGAATCAATAGAATAGCACTAGTTCGTATGTGACGTCTTGCATATGGTTCTAGAATTGTAATCTATTGATTCTAGACCAGCTAGAATCAATAGTAGATAGAACAGTGAAAGTTTAGAACAAAACTTTATATAACAAACTTTCTGTTTGATTCTAATAGAATCAATAGAATAGCACTAGTTCGTATGTGACGTCTTGCATATGGTTCTAGAATTCTAATCTATTGATTCTAGACCAGCTAGAATCAATAGTAGATAGAACAGTGAAAGTTTGATTCTAGCTAGTCTATCTACTATTTCTATGAGTCATATGCAAGACGTCATTTTAGAAAAGACTCTTTCACTATTCAATAAATAGATTCAAATCTATTTGAATCTAGAATCAAACTTTCTGTTTGATTCTAATAGAATCAATAGAATAGAACTAGTTCGTATGTGACGTCTTGCATATGGTTCTAGAATTCTAATCTATTGATTCTAGCTAGTCTATCTACTATTTCTATGAGTCATATGCAAGACGTCATTTTAGAAAAGACTTTTTCACTATTCAATAAATAGATTCAAATCTATTTGAATCTAGAATCAAACTTTCTGTTTGATTCTAATAGAATCAATAGAATAGCACTAGTTCGTATGTGACGTCTTGCATATGGTTCTACAATTCTAATCTATTGATTCTAGCTAGACTATCTACTATTTCTATGAGTCATATGCAAGACGTCATTTTAGAAAAGACTTTTTCACTATTCAATAAATAGATTCAAATCTATTTGAATCTAGAATCAAACTTTCTGGTTGATTCTAATAGAATCAATAGAATAGCACTAGTTCGTATGTGACGTCTTGCATATGGTTCTAGAATTCTAATCTATTGATTCTAGACCAGCTAGAATCAATAGTAGATAGAACAGTGAAAGTTTGATTCTAGCTAGTCTATCTACTATTTCTATGATTCATATGCAAGACGTCATTTTAGGAAAGACTTTTTCACTATTCAATAAATAGATTCAAATCTATTTGAATCTAGAATCAAACTTTCTGTTTGATTCTAATAGAATCAATAGAATAGCACTAGTTCGTAAGTGACGTCTTGCATATGGTTTTAGAATTCTAATCTATTGATTCTAGCTAGTCTATCTACTATTTCTATGAGTCATATGCAAGACGTCATTTTAGAAAAGACTTTTTCACTATTCAATAAATAGATTGAAATCTATTTGAATCTAGAATCAAACTTTCTGTTTGATTCTAATAGAATCAATAGAATAGCACTAGTTCGTATGTGACGTCTTGCATATGGTTCTAGAATTCTAATCTATTGATTCTAGACCAGCTAGAATCAATAGTAGATAGAACAGTGAAAGTTTGATTCTAGCTAGTCTATCTACTATTCCTATGAGTCATATGCAAGGCGTCATTTTAGAAAAGACTTTTTCACTATTCAATAAATAGATTCAAATCTATTTGAATCTAGAATCAAACTTTCTGTTTGATTCTAATAGAATCAATAGAATAGCCCTAGTTCGTATGTGACGTCTTGCATATGGTTCTAGAATTCTAATCTATTGATTCTAGCTAGTCTATCTACTATTTCTATGAGTCATATGCAAGACGTCATTTTAGAAAAGACTTTTTCACTATTCAATAAATAGATTCAAATCTATTTGAATCTAGAATCAAACTTTCTGTTTGATTCTAATAGAATCAATAGAATAGCACTAGTTCGTATGTGACGTCTTGCATATGGTTCTAGAATTCTAATCTATTGATTCTAGACCAGCTAGAATCAATAGTAGATAGAACAGTGAAAGTTTGATTCTAGCTAGTCTATCTACTATTTCTATGAGTCATATGCAAGACGTCATTTTAGAAAAGACTCTTTCACTATTCAATAAATAGATTCAAATCTATTTGAATCTAGAATCAAACTTTCTGTTTGATTCTAATAGAATCAATAGAATAGCACTAGTTCGTATGTGACGTCTTGCATATGGTTCTAGAATTCTAATCTATTAATTCTAGCTAGTCTATCTACTATTTCTATGAGTCATATGCAAGACGTCATTTTAGAGAACCATATGCAAGACGTCACATACGAACTAGTGCTATTCTATTGATTCTATTAGAATCAAACAGAAAGTTTGATTCTAGATTCAAATAGATTTGAATCTATTTATTGAATAGTGAAAAAGTATTTTCTAAAATGACGTCTTGCATATGACTCATAGAAATAGTAGATAGACTAGCTAGAATCAATAGATTAGAATTCTAGAACCATATGCAAGACGTCACATACGAACTAGTGCTATTCTATTGATTTTATTAGAATCAAACAGAAAGTTTGATTCTAGATTCAAATAGATTTGAATCTATTTATTGAATAGTGAAAAAGTCTTTTCTAAAATGACGTCTAGCATATGAATCATAGAAATAGTAGATAGACTAGCTAGAATCAAACTTTCCCTGTTCTATCTACTGTTCTAGAATTCTAATCTATTGATTCTAGCTAGTCTATCTACTATTTCTATGAGTCATATGCAAGACGTCATTTTAGAAAAGACTTTTTCTATTCAATAAATAGATTCAAATCTATTTGAATCTAGAATCAAACTTTCTGTTTGATTCTAATAGAATCAATAGAATAGCACTAGTTCGTATGTGACGTCTTGCATATGGTTCTAGACTTCTAATCTATTGATTCTAGACAATCTAGAATCAATAGTAGATAGAACAGTGAAAGTTTGATTCTAGCTAGTCTATCCACTATTTCTATGAGTCATATGCAAGACGTCATTTTAGAAAAGACTTTTTCACTATTCAATAAATAGATTCAAATCTATTTGAATCTAGAATCAAACTTTCTGTTTGATTCTAATAGAATCAATAGAATAGCACTAGTTCGTATGTGACGTCTATCATATGGTTCTAGAATTCTAATCTATTGATTTTAGCTAGTCTATCTACTATTTCTATGAGTCACATGCAAGACGTCATTTTAGAAAAGACTTTTTCACTATTCAAAAAATAGATTCAAATCTATTTGAATCTAGAATCAAACTTTCTGTTTGATTCTAATAGAATCAGTAGAATAGCACTAGTTCGTATGTGACGTCTTGCATATGGTTCTAGAATTCTAATCTATTGATTCTAGACCAGCTAGAATGAATAGTAGATAGAACAGTGAAAGTTTGATTCTTGCTAGTCTATCTACTATTTCTATGAGTCATATGCAAGACGTCATTTTAGAAAAGACTTTTTCACTATTCAATAAATAGATTCAAATCTATTTGAATCTAGAATCAAACTTTCTGTTTGATTCTAATAGAATCAATAGAATAGCACTAGTTCGTATTTGACGTCTTGCATATGGTTCTAGAATTCTAATCTATTGATTCTAGCTAGTCTATCTACTATTTCTATGAGTCATATGCAAGACGTCATTTTAGAAAAGACTTTTTCACTATTCAATAAATAGATTCAAATCTATTTGAATCTAGAATCAAACTCTCTGTTTGATGCTAATAGAATCAATAGAATAGCACTAGTTCGTATGTGACGTCTTGCATATGGTTCTAGAATTCTAATCTATTGATTCTAGACCAGCTAGAATGAATAGTAGATAGAACAGTGAAAGTTTGATTCTAGCTAGTCTATCTACTATTTCTATGAGTCATATGCAAGACGTCATTTTAGAAAAGACTTTTTCACTATTCAATAGATAGATTAAAATCTATTTGAATCTAAAATCAAACTTTCTGTTTGATTCTAATAGAATCAATAGAATAGCACTAGCTTTTATGTGACGTCTTGCATATGGTTTTAGAATTCTAATCTATTGATTCTAGCTAGTCTATCTACTATTTCTATGAGTCATATGCAAGACGTCATTTTAGAAAAGACTTTTTCACTATTCAATAAATAGATTCAAATCTATTTGAATCTAGAATCAAACTTTCTGTTTGATTCTAATAGAATCAATAGAGTAGCACTAGTTCGTATGTGACGTCTTGCATATGGTTCTAGAATTCTAATCTATTGATTCTAGACCAGCTAGAATCAATAGTAGATAGAACAGTGAAAGTTTGATTCTAGCTAGTCTATCTACTATTTCAATGAGTCATATGCAAGACGTCATTTTAGAAAAGACTTTTTCACTATTCAATAAATAGATTCAAATCTATTTGAATCTAGAATCAAACTTTCTGTTTGATTCTAATAGAATCAATAGAATAGCACTAGTTCGTATGTGACGTCTTGCATATGGTTCAAGAATTCTAATCTATTGATTCTAGCTAGTCTATCTACTATTTCTATGAGTCATATGCAAGACGTCATTTTAGAAAAGACTTTTTCACTATTCAATAAATAGACTCAAATCTATTTGAATCTAGAATCAAACTCTCTGTTTGATTCTAATAGAATCAATAGAATAGCACTATTTCGTATGTGACGTCTTGCATATGGTTATAGAATTCTAATCTATTGATTCTAGACCAACTAGAATCAATAGTAGATAGAACAGTGAAAGTTTGATTCTAGCTAGTCTATCTACTATTTCTATCAGTCATATGCAAGACGTCATTTTAGAAAAGACTTTTTCACTATTCAATAAATAGATTCAAATCTATTTGAATCTAGAATTAAACTTTCTGTTTGATTCTAATAGAATCAATAGAATAGCTCTAGTTCGTATGTGACGTCTTGCATATGGTTCTAGAATTCTAATCTATTGATTCTAGCTAGTCTATCTACTATTTCTATGAGTCATATTCAAGAAGTCATTTTAGAAAAGACTTTTTCACTATTCAATAAAAGATTCAAATCTATTTGAATCTAGAATCAAACTTTCTGTTTGATTCTAATAGAATCAATAGAATAGCACTAGTTCGTATGTGACGTCTTGCATATGGTTCTAGAATTTTAATCTATTGATTCTAGACCAGCTAGAATCAATAGTAGATAGAACAGTGAAAGTTTGATTCTAGCTAGTCTATCTACTATTTCTATGAGTCATATGCAAGACGTCATTTTAGAAAAGACTTTTTCACTATTCAATAAATAGATTCAAATCTATTTGAATCTAGAATCAAACTTTCTGTTTGATTCTAATAGAATAGCACTAGTTCGTATGTGACGTCTTGCATATGGTTCTAGAATTCTAATCTATTGATTCTAGCTAGTCTATCTACTATTTCTATGAGTCATATGCAAGACGTCATTTTAGAAAAGACTTTTTCACTATTCAATAAATAGATTCAAATCTATTTGAATCTAGAATCAAACTTTCTGTTTGATTCTAATAGAATCAATAGAATAGCACTAGTTCGTATGTGACGTCTTGCATATGTTCTAGAATTCTAATCTATTGATTCTAGACCAGCTAGAATCAATAGTAGATAGAACAGTGAAAGTTTGATTCTAGCTAGTCTATCTACTATTTCTATGAGTAATATGCAAGACGTCATTTTAAAAAAGACTTTTTCACTATTCAATAAATAGATTCAAATCTATTTGAATCTAGAATCAAACTTTCTGTTTGATTCTAATAGAATCAATAGAATAGCACTAGTTCGTATTTGACGTCTTGCATATGGTTCTAGAATTCTAATCTATTGA
Organism: Artemia franciscana; assembly: GCF_032884065.1. Taxonomy (NCBI): domain Eukaryota; kingdom Metazoa; phylum Arthropoda; class Branchiopoda; order Anostraca; family Artemiidae; genus Artemia; species Artemia franciscana. The sequence goes on from NW_027066237.1 coordinate 10,323, forward strand.
TTCTAGCTAGTCTATCTACTATTTCTATGAGTCATATGCAAGACGTCATTTTAGAAAAGACTTTTTCACTATTCAATAAATAGATTCAAATCTATTTGAATCTAGAATCAAACTTTCTGTTTGATTCTAATAGAATCAATAGAATAGCACTAGTTCGTATGTGACGTCTTGCATATGGTTCTAGAATTCTAATCTATTGATTCTAGACCAGCTAGAATCAATAGTAGATAGAACAGTGAAAGTTTGATTCTAGCTAGTCTATCTACTATTTCAATGAGTCATATGCAAGACGTCATTTTAGAAAAGACTTTTTCACTATTCAATAAATAGATTCAAATCTATTTGAATCTAGAATTAAACTTTCTGTTTGATTCTAATAGAATCAATAGAATAGCACTAGTTCGTATGTGACGTCTTGCATATGGTTCTAGAATTCTAATCTATTGATTCTAGCTAGTCTATCTACTATTTCTAGGAGTCATATGCAAGACGTCATTTTAGAAAAGACTTTTTCACTATTCAATAAATAGATTCAAATCTATTTGAATCTAGAATCAAACTCTCTGTTTGATGCTAATAGAATCAATAGAATAGCACTAGTTCGTATGTGACGTCTTGCATATGGTTCTAGAATTCTAATCTATTGATTCTAGACCAGCTAGAATGAATAGTAGATAGAACAGTGAAAGTTTGATTCTAGCTAGTCTATCTACTATTTCTATGAGTCATATGCAAGACGTCATTTTAGAAAAGACTTTTTCACTATTCAATAGATAGATTAAAATCTATTTGAATCTAGAATCAAACTTTCTGTTTGATTCTAATAGAATCAATAGAATAGCACTAGTTTTTATGTGACGTCTTGCATATGGTTTTAGAATTCTAATCTATTGATTCTAGCTAGTCTATCTACTATTTCTATGAGTCATATAGAAGACGTCATTTTAGAAAAGACTTTTTCACTATTCAATAAATAGATTCAAATCTATTTGAATCTAGAATCAAACTTTCTGTTTGATTCTAATAGAATCAATAGAATAGCACTAGTTTGTATGTGACGTCTTGCATATGGTTCTAGAATTCTAATCTATTGATTCTAGACCAGCTAGAATCAATAGTAGATAGAACAGTGAAAGTTTGATTCTAGCTAGTCTATCTACTATTTCAATGAGTCATATAGAAAGACGTCATTTTAGAAAAGACTTTTTCACTATTCAATAAATAGATTCAAATCTATTTGAATCTAGAATCAAACTTTCTGTTTGATTCTAATAGAATCAATAGAATAGCACTAGTTCGTATGTGACGTCTTGCATATGGTTCTAGAATTCTAATCTATTGATTCTAGCTAGTCTATCTACTATTTCTATGAGTCATATGCAAGACGTCATTTTAGAAAAGACTTTTTCACTATTCAATAAATAGATTCAAATCTATTTGAATCTAGAATCAAACTCTCTGTTTGATTCTAATAGAATCAATAGAATAGCACTAGTTCGTATGTGACGTCTTGCATATGGTTATAGAATTCTAATCTATTGATTCTAGACCAACTAGAATCAATAGTAGATAGAACAGTGAAAGTTTGATTCTAGCTAGTCTATCTACTATTTCTATCAGTCATATGCAAGACGTCATTTTAGAAAAGACTTTTTCACTATTCAATAAATAGATTCAAATCTATTTGAATCTAGAATCAAACTTTCTGTTTGATTCTAATAGAATCAATAGAATAGCTCTAGTTCGTATGTGACGTCTTGCATATGGTTCTAGAATTCTAATCTATTGATTCTAGCTAGTCTATCTACTATTTCTATGAGTCATATTCAAGAAGTCATTTTAGAAAAGACTTTTTCACTATTCAATAAAAGATTCAAATCTATTTGAATCTAGAATCAAACTTTCTGTTTGATTCTAATAGAATCAATAGAATAGCACTAGTTCGTATGTGACGTCTTACATATGGTTCTAGAATTCTAATCTATTGATTCTAGACCAGCTAGAATCAATAGTAGATAGAACAGTGAAAGTTTGATTCTAGCTAGTCTATCTACTATTTCTATGAGTCATATGCAAGACGTCATTTTAGAAAAGACTTTTTCACTATTCAATAAATAGATTCAAATCTATTTGAATCTAGAATCAAACTTTCTGTTTGATTCTAATAGAATAGCACTAGTTCGTATGTGACGTCTTGCATATGGTTCTAGAATTCTAATCTATTGATTCTAGCTAGTCTATCTACTATTTCTATGAGTCATATGCAAGACGTCATTTTAGAAAAGACTTTTTCACTATTCAATAAATAGATTCAAATTTATTTGAATCTAGAATCAAACTTTCTGTTTGATTCTAATAGAATCAATAGAATAGCACTAGTTCGTATGTGACGTCTTGCATATGGTTCTAGAATTCTAATCTATTGATTCTAGACCAGCTAGAATCAATAGTAGATAGAACAGTGAAAGTTTGATTCTAGCTAGTCTATCTACTATTTCTATGAGTAATATGCAAGACGTCATTTTAGAAAAGACTTTTTCACTATTCAATAAATAGATTCAAATCTATTTGAATCTAGAATCAAACTTTCTGTTTGATTCTAATAGAATCAATAGAATAGCACTAGTTCGTATGTGACGTCATGCATATGGTTCTAGAATTCTAATCTATTGATTCTAGCTAGTATATCTACTATTTCTATGAGTCATATGCAAGACGTCATTTTAGAAAAGACTTTTTCACTATTCAATAAATAGATTCAAATCTATTTGAATCTAGAATCAAACTTTCTGTTTTATTCTAATAGAATCAATAGAATAGCACTAGTTCGTTTGTGACGTCTTGCATATGGTTCTAGAATTCTAATCTATTGATTCTACACAGCTAGAATCAATAGTAGATAGAACAGTGAAAGTTTGATTCTAGCTAGTCTATCTACTATTTCTATGAGTCATATGCAAGACGTCATTTTAGAAAAGACTTTTTCACTATTCAATAAATAGATTCAAATCTATTTGAATCTAGAATCAAACTTTCTGTTTGATTCTAATAGAATCAATAGAATAGCACTAGTTCGTATTTGACGTCTTGCATATGGTTCTAGAATTCTAATCTATTGATTCTAGCTAGTCTATCTACTATTTCTATGAGTCTTATGCAAGACGTAATTTTAGAAAAGACTTTTTCACTATTCAATAAATAGATTCAAATCTATTTGAATCTAGAATCAAACTTTCTGTTTGATTCTAATAGAATCAATAGAATAGCACTAGTTCGTATGTGACGTCTTGCATATGGTTCTAGAATTCTAATCTATTGATTCTAGACCAGCTAGAATCAATAGTAGATAGAATAGTGAAAGTTTGATTCTAGCTAGTCTATCTACTATTTCTATGAGTCATATGCAAGACGTCATTTTGGAAAAGACTTTTTCACTATTCAATAAATAGATTCAAATCTATTTGAATCTAGAATCAAACTTTCTGTTTGATTCTAATAGAATCAATAGAATAGCACTAGTTCGTATGTGACGTCTTGCATATGGTTCTAGAATTCTAATCTATTGATTCTAGCTAGTCTATCTACTATTTCTATGAGCCATATGCAAGACGTCATTTTAGAAAAGACTTTTTCACTATTCAATAAATAGATCCAAATCTATTTGAATCTAGAATCAAACTTTCTGTTTGATTCTAATAGAATCAATAGAATAGCACTAGTTCGTATGTGACGTCTTGCATATGGTTCTAAAATTCTAATCTATTGATTCTAGCTAGTCTATCTACTATTTCTATGAGTCATATGCAAGACGTCATTTTAGAAAAGACTTTTTCACTATTCAATAAATAGATTCAAATCTATTTGAATCTAGAATCAAACTTTCTGTTTGATTCTAATAGAATCAATAGAATAGCACTAGTTCGTATGTGACGTCTTGCATATGGTTCTAGAATTCTAATCTATTGATTCTAGACCAGCTAGAATCAATAGTAGATAGAACAGTGGAAGTTTGATTCTAGCTAGTCTATCTACTATTTCTATGAGTCATATGCAAGACGTCATTTTAGAAAAGACTTTTTCACTATTCAATAAATAGATTCAAATCTATTTGAATCTAGAATCAAACTTTCTGTTTGATTCTAATAGAATCAATAGAATAGCACTAGTTCGTATGTGACGTCTTGCATATGGTTCTAGAATTCTAATCTATTGATTCTAGCTAGTCTATCTACTATTTCTATGAGTCTTATGCAAGACGTCATTTTAGAAAAGACTTTTTCACTATTAAATAAATAGATTCAAATCTATTTGAATCTAGAATCAAACTTTCTGTTTGATTCTAATAGAATCAATAGAATAGCACTAGTTCGTATGTGACGTCTTGCATATGGTTCTAGAATTCTAATCTATTGATTCTAGCTAGTCTATCTACTATTTCTATGAGTCATATGCAAGACGTCATTTTAGAAAAGACTTTTTCACTATTCAATAAATAGATTCAAATCTATTTGAATCTAGAATCAAACTTTCTGTTTGATTCTAATAGAATCAATAGAATAGCACTAGTTCGTATGTGACGTCTTGCATATGGTTCTAGAATTCTAATCTATTGATTCTAGACCAGTTAGAATCAATAGTAGATAGAACAGTGAAAGTGTGATTCTAGCTAGTCTATCTACTATTTCTATGAGTCATATGCAAGACGTCATTTTAGAAAAGACTTTTTCACTATTCAATAAATAGATTCAAATCTATTTGAATCTAGAATCAAATTTTCTGTTTGATTCTAATAGAATCAATAGAATAGCACTAGTTCGTATGTGACGTCTTGCATATGGTTCTAAAATTCTAATCTATTGATTCTAGCTAGTCTATCTACTATTTCTATGAGTCATATGCAAGACGTCATTTTAGAAAAGACTTTTTCATTATTCAATAAATAGATTCAAATCTATTTGAATCTAGAATCAAACTTTCTGTTTGATTCTAATAGAATCAATAGAATAGCACTAGTTCGTATGTGACGTCTTGCATATGGTTCTAGAATTCTAATCTATTGATTCTAGCTAGTCTATCTACTATTTCTATGAGTCATATGCAAGACGTCATTTTAGAAAAGACTTTTTCACTATTCAATAAATAGATTCAAATCTATTTGAATCTAGAATCAAACTTTCTGTTTGATTCTAATAGAATCAATAGAATAGCACTAGTTCGTATGTGACGTCTTGCATATGGTTCTAGAATTCTAATCTATTGATTCTAGCTAGTCTATCTACTATTTCTATGAGTCATATGCAAGACGTCATTTTAGAAAAGACTTTTTCACTATTCATAAATAGATTCAAATCTATTTGAATCTAGAATCAAACTTTCTGTTTGATTCTAATAGAATCAATAGAATAGCACTAGTTCGTATGTGACGTCTTGCATATGGTTCTAGAATTCTAATCTATTGATTCTAGACCAGTTAGAATCAATAGTAGATAGAACAGTGAAAGTTTGATTCTAGCTAGTCTATCTACTATTTCTATGAGTCATATGCAAGACGTCATTTTAGAAAAGACTTTTCACTATTCAATAAATAGATTCAAATCTATTTGAATCTAGAATCAAATTTTCTGTTTGATTCTAATAGAATCAATAGAATAGCACTAGTTCGTATGTGACGTCTTGCATATGGTTCTAAAATTCTAATCTATTGATTCTAGCTAGTCTATCTACTATTTCTATGAGTCATATGCAAGACGTCATTTTAGAAAAGACTTTTTCACTATTCAATAAATAGATTCAAATCTATTTGAATCTAGAATCAAACTTTCTGTTTGATTCTAATAGAATCAATAGAATAGCACTAGTTCGTATGTGACGTCTTGCATATGGTTCTAGAATTCTAATCTATTGATTCTAGCTAGTCTATCTACTATTTCTATGAGTCATATGCAAGACGTCATTTTAGAAAAGACTTTTTCACTATTCAATAAATAGATTCAAATCTATTTGAATCTAGAATCAAACTTTCTGTTTGATTCTAATAGAATCAATAGAATAGCACTAGTTCGTATGTGACGTCTTGCATATGGTTCTAGAATTCTAATCTATTGATTCTAGACCAGCTAGAATCAATAGTAGATAGAACAGTGGAAGTTTGATTCTAGCTAGTCTATCTACTATTTCTATGAGTCATATGCAAGACGTCATTTTAGAAAAGACTTTTTCACTATTCAATAAATAGATTCAAATCTATTTGAATCTAGAATCAAACTTTCTGTTTGATTCTAATAGAATCAATAGAATAGCACTAGTTCGTATGTGACGTCTTGCATATGGTTCTAGAATTCTAATCTATTGATTCTAGCTAGTCTATCTACTATTTCTATGAGTCTTATGCAAGACGTCATTTTAGAAAGACTTTTTCACTATTAAATAAATAGATTCAAATCTATTTGAATCTAGAATCAAACTTTTCTGTTTGATTCTAATAGAATCAATAGAATAGCACTAGTTCGTATGTGACGTCTTGCATATGGTTCTAGAATTCTAATCTATTGATTCTAGCTAGTCTATCTACTATTTCTATGAGTCATATGCAAGACGTCATTTTAGAAAAGACTTTTTCACTATTCAATAAATAGATTCAAATCTATTTGAATCTAGAATCAAACTTTCTGTTTGATTCTAATAGAATCAATAGAATAGCACTAGTTCGTATGTGACGTCTTGCATATGGTTCTAGAATTCTAATCTATTGATTCTAGACCAGTTAGAATCAATAGTAGATAGAACAGTGAAAGTTTGATTCTAGCTAGTCTATCTACTATTTCTATGAGTCATATGCAAGACGTCATTTTAGAAAAGACTTTTTCACTATTCAATAAATAGATTCAAATCTATTTGAATCTAGAATCAAATTTTCTGTTTGATTCTAATAGAATCAATAGAATAGCACTAGTTCGTATGTGACGTCTTGCATATGGTTCTAAAATTCTAATCTATTGATTCTAGCTAGTCTATCTACTATTTCTATGAGTCATATGCAAGACGTCATTTTAGAAAAGACTTTTTCATTATTCAATAAATAGATTCAAATCTATTTGAATCTAGAATCAAACTTTCTGTTTGATTCTAATAGAATCAATAGAATAGCACTAGTTCGTATGTGACGTCTTGCATATGGTTCTAGAATTCTAATCTATTGATTCTAGCTAGTCTATCTACTATTTCTATGAGTCATATGCAAGACGTCATTTTAGAAAGACTTTTTCACTATTCAATAAATAGATTCAAATCTATTTGAATCTAGAATCAAACTTTCTGTTTGATTCTAATAGAATCAATAGAATAGCACTAGTTCGTATGTGACGTCTTGCATATGGTTCTAGAATTCTAATCTATTGATTCTAGCTAGTCTATCTACTATTTCTATGAGTCATATGCAAGACGTCATTTTAGAAAAGACTTTTTCACTATTCAATAAATAGATTCAAATCTATTTGAATCTAGAATCAAACTTTCTGTTTGATTCTAATAGAATCAATAGAATAGCACTAGTTCGTATGTGACGTCTTGCATATGGTTCTAGAATTCTAATCTATTGATTCTAGCTAGTCTATCTACTATTTCTATGAGTCATAAGCAAGACGTCATTTTAGAAAAGACTTTTTTACTATTCAATAAATAGATTCAAATTTATTTGAATCTAGAATCAAACTTTCTGTTTGATTCTAATAGAATCAATAGAATAGCACTAGTTCGTATGTGACGTCTTGCATATGGTTCTAGAATTCTAATCTATTGATTCTAGACCAGCTAGAATCAATAGTAGATAGAACAGTGAAAGTTTGATTCTAGCTAGTCTATCTACTATTTCTATGAGTCATATGCAAGACGTCATTTTAGAAAAGACTTTTTCACTATTCAATAAATAGATTCAAATCTATTTGAATCTAGAATCAAACTTTCTGTTTGATTCTAATAGAATCAATAGAATAGCACTAGTTCGTATGTGACGTCTTGCATATGGTTCTAGAATTCTAATCTATTGATTCTAGACCAGCTAGAATCAATAGTAGATAGAATAGTGAAAGTTTGATTCTAGCTAGTCTATCTACTATTTCTATGAGTCATATGCAAGATGTCATTTTGGAAAAGACTTTTTCACTATTCAATAAATAGATTCAAATCTATTTGAATCAAGAATCAAACTTTCTGTTTGATTCTAATAGAATCAATAGAATAGCACTAGTTCGTATGTGACGTCTTGCATATGGTTCTAGAATTCTAATCTATTGATTCTAGCTAGTCTATCTACTATTTCTATGAGTCATATGCAAGACGTCATTTTAGAAAAGACTTTTTCACTATTCAATAAATAGATTCAAATCTATTTGAATCTAGAATCAAACTTTCTGTTTGATTCTAATAGAATCAATAGAATAGCACTAGTTCGTATGTGACGTCTTGCATATGGTACTAGAATTTTAATCTATTGATTCTAAACCAGCTAGAATCAATAGTAGATAGAACAGTGAAAGTTTGATTCTAGCTAGTCTATCTACTATTTCTATGAGTCATATGCAAGACGTCATTTTAGAAAAGACTTTTTCACTATTCAATATTTAGATTCAAATCTATTTGAATCTAGAATCAAACTTTCTGTTTGATTCTAATAGAATCAATAGAATAGCACTAGTTCGTATGTGACGTCTTGCATATGGTTCTAGAATTCTAATCTATTGATTCTAGCTAGTCTATCTACTATTTCTATGAGTCTTATGCAAGACGTCATTTTAGAAAAGACTTTTTCACTATTCAATAAATAGATTCAAATCTATTTGAATCTAGAATCAAACTTTCTGTTTGATTCTAATAGAATCAATAG
>NW_027066238.1:0-19223 GCF_032884065.1 Artemia franciscana
TTTTCCTATTTCAAAAGTTTTAGTTTTCGAGGGTAATAGCTACGTATGTTGGAAAAATGAAGATATAGACTATTTTATGATTGCACATTTTAAAGAATGTTCTTAAAGGCTCTTTTCCGATTCAAAGTTTTAGTTTTCGAGGGTAATAGCTACGTATGTTGAAAAAGTGAAGATATTAGACTATTTTTTGATTGCACATGGTAAATAATGTGATTAAAGGCTCTTTTCCTATTTCAAAAGTTTTAGTTTTCGAGGGTAATAGCTACGTATGTTGAAAAAATGAAGATATTAGACTATTTAATGATTGCACATGGTAAAGAATGTGATTAAAGGCTCTTTTCCTATGTCAAAAGTTTTGGTTTTCGAGGGTAATAGCTACGTATGTTGGAATAATGAAGACATTAGACTATTTTATGATTGCACATGGTAAAGAATGTGCTTAAAGGCTCTTTTCCTATGTCAAAAGTTTTAGTTTTCGAGGGTAATAGCTACGTATTTTGAAAAATGAAGATATTAGACTATTTTATGATTGCACATGGTAAAGAATGTGCTTAAAGGGTCTTTTCCTATGTCACAAGTTTTAGTTTTCGAGGTTAATAGCTACGTATGTTGAAAAAATGAAGATATTCGACTATTTTATGATTGCAAATGGTAAAGAATGTGATTAAAGGCTCTTTTCCTATTTCAAAAGTTTTAGTTTTCGAGGGTAATAGCTAGGTCTGTGAAAAAAATGAAGATATTAGACTATTTTATGATTGCACATGGTAAAGAATGTGATTAAAGCCTCTTTTCCTATGTCAAAGTTTTAGTTTTCGAGAGTAATAGCTTTGTCTGTGGAAAAAATGAAGATATAGACTATTTTATGATTGCACATTTTAAAGAATGTTCTTAAAGGCTCTTTTCCGATTTCAAAAGTTTTAGTTTTCGAGGGTAATAGCTACGTATGTTGAAAAAGTGAAGATATTAGACTATTTTTTGATTGCACATGGTAAATAATGTGATTAAAGGCTCTTTTCCTATTTCAAAAGTTTTAGTTTTCGAGGGTAATAGCTACGTATGTTGAAAAAATGAAGATATTAGACTATTTAATGATTGCACATGGTAAAGAATTGATTAAAGGCTCTTTTCCTATGTCAAAAGTTTTGGTTTTCGAGGGTAATAGCTACGTATGTTGGAATAATGAAGACATTAGACTATTTTATGATTGCACATGGTAAAGAATGTGCTTAAAGGCTCTTTTCCTATGTCAAAAGTTTTAGTTTTCGAGGTTAATAGCTACGTATTTTGAAAAAATGAAGATATTAGACTATTTTATGATTGCACATGGTAAAGAATGTGCTTAAAGGGTCTTTTCCTATGTCACAAGTTTTAGTTTTCGAGGGTAATAGCTACGTATGTTGAAAAAATGAAGATATTCGACTATTTTATGATTGCAAATGGTAAAGAATGTGATTAAAGGCTCTTTTCCTATTTCAAAAGTTTTAGTTTTCGAGGGTAATAGCTAGGTCTGTGAAAAAAATGAAGATATTAGACTATTTTATGATTGCACATGGTAAAGAATGTGATTAAAGCCTCTTTTCCTATGTCAAAAGTTTTAGTTTTCGAGGGTAATAGCTTTGTCTGTGGAAAAAATGAAGATATTAGACAATTTTATGATTGCACATGGTAAAGAATGTGATTAAAGGCTCTTTTCCTATTTCAAAAGTTTTAGTTTTCGAGGCTAATAGCTACATATGTTGAAAAAATGAAGATATTAGACTATTTTATGATTGCACATGGTAAAGAATGTGATTAAAGGCTCTTTTCCTATGTCAAAAGTTTTAGTTTTTGAGGGCAATAGCTACGTATGTTGAAAAAATGAAGATATTAGACTATTTTATGATTGCACATGGTAAAGAATGTGATTAAAGGCTCTTTTCCTATTTCAAAAGTTTTAGTTTTCGAGGGTAATAGCTACGTATCTTGAAAAAATGAAGATATTAGACTATTTTATGATTGCACATGGTAAAGAATGTGATTAAAGGCTCTTTTCCTATGTCAAAAGTTTTAGTTTTCGAGGGTAATAGCTTTGTCTGTGGAAAAAATGAAGATATTAGACAATTTTATGATTGCACATGGTAAAGAATGTGATTAAAGGCTCTTTTCCTATTTCAAAAGTTTTAGTTTTCGAGGGTAATAGCTACGTATGTTGAAAAAATGAAGATATTAGACTATTTTATGATTGCAAATGGTAAAGAATGTGATTAAAGGCTCTTTTCCTATGTCAAAAGTTTTAGTTTTCGAGGGTAATAGCTACGTATGTTGAAAAAATGAAGATATTAGACTATTTTATGATTGCACATGGTAAAGAATGTGATTAAAGGCTCTTTTCCTATGTCAAAAGTTTTAGTTTTCGAGGGTAATAGCTTTGTCTGTTGAAAAAATGAAGATATTAGACTATTTTATGATTGCACATGGTAAAGAATGTGATTAAAGGCTCTTTTCCTATTTCAAAAGTTTTAGTTTTCGAGGGTAATAGATACGTATGCTAAAAAATGAAGATATTAGACTATTTTATGATTGCACATGGTAAAGAATGTTGATTAAAGGCTCTTTTCCTATGTCAAAAGTTTAGTTTTCGAGGGTAATAGCTACGTATGTTGAAAAATGAAGATATTAGACTATTTTATGATTGCACATGGTAAAGAATGTTCTTAAAGGCTCTTTTCCTATTTCAAAAGTTTTAGTTTTCGAGGGTAATAGCTACGTATGTTGAAAAAATGAAGATATTAGACTATTTTTGATTGCACATGGTAAAGAATGTGATTAAAGGCTCTTTTCCTATTTCAAAAGTTTTAGTTTTCGAGGGTAATAGCTACGTATGTTGAAAAAATGAAGATATTAGACTATTTTATGATTGCACATGGTAAAGAATGTGATTAAAGGCTCTTTTCCTATGTCAAAAGTTTTAGTTTTCGAGGGTAATAGCTACGTAGGTTGGAAAATGAAGATATTAGACTATTTTATGATTGCACATGGTAAAGAATGTGCTTAAAGGCTCTTTTCCTATGTCAAAAGTTTTAGTTTCCGAGGGTAATAGCTACGTATGTTTGAAAAAATAAAGATATTAGACTATTTTATGATTGCACATGGTAAAGAATGTGATTAAAGGCTCTTTTCCTATTTCAAAAGTTTTAGTTTTCGAGGTAATAGCTACGTATGTTGAAAAAATGAAGATATTAGACTATTTTATGATTGCAAATGGTAAAGAATGTGATTAAAGGCTCTTTTCCTATTTCAAAAGTTTTAGTTTTCGAGGGTAATAGCTAGGTCTGTTGAAAAAAATGAAGATATTAGACTATTTTATGATTGCACATGGTAAAGAATGTGATTAAAGGCTCTTTTCCTATGTCAAAAGTTTTAGTTTTCGAGGGTAATAGCTTTGTCTGTGGAAAAAATGAAGATATTAGACTATTTTATGATTGCACATGGTAAAGAATGTGATTAAAGGCTCTTTTCCTATTTCAAAAGTTTTAGTTTTCGAGGGTAATAGCTACGTATGTTGAAAAAATGAAGATATTAGACTATTTTATGATTGCACATGGTAAAGAATGTGATTAAAGGCTCTTTTCCTATGTCAAAAGTTTTAGTTTTCGAGGGTAATAGCTACGTATGTTGAAAAAATGAAGATATTAGACTATTTTATGATTGCAAATGGTAAAGAATGTGATTAAAGGCTCTTTTCCTATGTCAAAAGTTTTAGTTTTCGAGGGTAATAGCTACGTATGTTGAAAAAATGAAGATATTAGACTATTTTATGATTGCAAATGGTAAAGAATGTGATTAAAGGCTCTTTTCCTATTTCAAAAGTTTTAGTTTCCGAGGGTAATAGCTACGTATGTTGAAAAATGAAGATATTAGACTATTTTATGATTGCAAATGGTAAAGAATGTGATTAAAGGCTCTTTTCCTATGTCAAAAGTTTTAGTTTTCGAGGGTAATAGCTACCTATGTTGAAAAAATGAAGATATTAGACTATTTTATGATTGCACATGGTAAAGAATGTGATTAAAGGCTCTTTTCCTGTTTCAAAAGTTTTAGTTTTGTAAGGTAATAGCTACGTATGTTGAAAAAATGAAGATATTAGACTATTTTATGATTGCACATGGTAAAGAATGTGATTAAAGGCTCTTTTCCTATTCAAAAGTTTTAGTTTTCGAGGGTAATAGCTATCTGTGGAAAAAATGAAGATATTAGACTATTTTATGATTGCACATGGTAAAGAATGTGATTAAAGGCTCTTTTCCTATTTCAAAAGTTTTAGTTTTCGAGGGTAATAGCTACGTATGTTGAAAAAATGAAGATATTAGACTATTTTATGATTGCACATGGTAAAGAATGTGATTAAAGGCTCTTTTCCTATGTCAAAAGTTTTAGTTTTCGAGGGTAATAGCTACGTATGTTGAAAAAATGAAGATATTAGACTATTTTATGATTGCAAATGGTAAAGAATGTGATTAAAGGCTCTTTTCCTATTTCAAAAGTTTTAGTTTTCGAGGGTAATAGCTAGGTCTGCGGAAAAAATGAAGATATTAGACTATTTTATGATTGCAAATGGTAAAGAATGTGATTAAAGGCTCTTTTCCTATGTTCAAAAGTTTTAGTTTTCGAGGGTAATAGCTACGTATGTTGGAAAAAATGAAGATATTAGACTATTTTATGATTGCACATGGTAAAGAATGTGATTAAAGGCTCTTTTCCTATTTCAAAAGTTTTAGTTTTCGAGGGTAATAGCTACGTATGTTGAAAAAAATGAAGATATTAGACTATTTTATGATTGCACATGGTAAAGAATGTGATTAAAGGCTCTTTTCCTATGTCAAAAGTTTTAGTTTTCGAGGGTAATAGCTACATATGTTGAAAAAATGAAGATATTAGACTATTTTATGATTGCACATGGTAAAGAATGTGATTAAAGGCTCTTTTCCTATTTCAAAAGTTTTAGTTTTTGAGGGTAATAGCTACGCATGTTGAAAAAATGAAGATATTAGACTATTTTATGATTGCACATGGTAAAGAATGTGATTAAAGGCTCTTTTCCTATTTCAAAAGTTTTAGTTTTCGAGGGTAATAGCTACGTATGCTGGAAAAATGAAGATATTAGACTATTTTATGATTGCACATGGTAAAGAATGTGATTAAAGGCTCTTTTCCTATGTCAAAAGTTCTAGTTTTCGAGGGTAATAGCTTTGTCTGTGGAAAAAATGAAGATATTAGACAATTTTATGATTGCACATGGTAAAGAATGTGATTAAAGGCTCTTTTCCTATTTCAAAAATTTTAGTTTTCGAGGGTAATAGCTACGTATGTTGAAAAAATGAAGATATTAGACTATTTTATGATTGCATATGGTAAAGAATGTGATTAAAGGCTCTTTTCCTATGTCAAAAGTTTTAGTTTTCGAGGGTAATAGCTACGTATGTTGAAAAAATGAAGATATTAGACTATTTTATGATTGCACATGGTAAAGAATGTGATTAAAGGCTCTTTTCCTATGTCAAAAGTTTTAGTTTTCTAGGGTAATAGCTTTGTCTGTGGAAAAAATGAAGATATTTGACAATTTTATGATTGCACATGGTAAAGAATGTGATTAAAGGCTCTTTTCCTATTTCAAAAGTATTAGTTTTCGAGGGTAATAGCTACATATGTTGAAAAAAATGGTGATATTAGACTATTTTATGATTGCACATGGTAAAGAATGTGATTAAAGGCTCTTTTCCTATGTCAAAAGTTTTAGTGTTCGAGGGTAATTGCTACGTGTGTTGGAAAAATGAAGATATTAGACTATTTTATGATTGCACATGGTAAAGAATGCGATTAAAGGCTCTTTTCCTATGTCAAAAGTTTTAGTTTTCGAGGATAATAGCTACGTATGTTGAAAAAATGAAGATATTAGACTATTTTATGATTGCAAATGGTAAAGAATGTGATTAAAGGCTCTTTTCCTATGTCAAAAGTTTTAGTTTTCGAGGGTAATAGCTACGTATGTTGAAAAAATGAAGATATTAGACTATTTTATGATTGCAAATGGTAAAGAATGTGATTAAAGGCTCTTTTCCTATGTCAAAAGTTTTAGTTTTCGAGGGTAATAGCTTTGTCTGTGGAAAAAATGAAGTTATTAGACAATTTTATGATTGCACATGGTAAAGAATGTGATTAAAGGCTCTTTTCCTATTTCAAAAGTTTTAGTTTTAGAGGGTAATAGCTACGTATGTTGAAAAATGAAGATATTAGACTATTTTAAGATTGCACATGGTAAAGAATATGATTAAAGGCTCTTTTCCTATGTCAAAAGTTTTAGTTTTCGGGGGTAATAGCTACATATGTTGAGAAATTATTGGAAGCTACAGTGATGACAGTGGTCAAATATGGCTCTGAAGCATGGA
This sequence comes from Artemia franciscana, assembly GCF_032884065.1. NCBI lineage: Eukaryota > Metazoa > Arthropoda > Branchiopoda > Anostraca > Artemiidae > Artemia > Artemia franciscana. The sequence goes on from NW_027066238.1 coordinate 6,426, forward strand.
GACTCCGAAAAGCAGATGAAAATTTACTAGATGTTTTCCAGAGAAATTGCCTACGGATTGTTCTGGGTAACCGGCTGACTGACCGTATTTCAAACAGTAGGTTGTACGAAAAGTGTGGTTCAATCCCGCTTTCTGGGGCTATAATGAAAGAAAGGTTGAGATGGCTAGGCCACGTTCTACGGATGAAGGATGACAGATTACCGAAGATTGTCCTTTTTGGCCAACCGTCTGGGGCTACACGGAAAGCAGGTCGTCCTTGTCTGGGTTGGGAGGATGTCATAAATAAGGATTTAAAGGAAATGGGAACTTCCTGGGAGGGTGTAAAGAGGGAGGCTTTAAATAGATTAGGTTGGAGGAGGAGCGTGCGTAACTGTGTTGGCCTCAGGCGGCTTGGTGCTGCAGTGAGTTATTAGTAGTAGTAGTAGTATGTTGAAAAAATGAAGATATTAGACTCTTTTATGATTGCACATGGTAAAGAATGTGATTAAAGGCTCTTTTCCTATTTCAAAAGTTTTAGTTTTCGAGGGTAATAGCTACGTATGTTGAAAAATGAAGATATTAGACTATTTTATGATTGCACATGGTAAAGAATATGATTAAAGGCTCTTTTCCTATGTCAAAAGTTTTAGTTTTCGGGGGTAATAGCTACATATGTTGAAAAAATGAAGATATTAGACTCTTTTATGATTGCACATGGTAAAGAATGTGATTAAAGGCTCTTTTCCTATTTCAAAAGTTTTAGTTTTCGAGGGTAATAGCTACGTATGTTGGAAAAATGAAGATATTAGACAATTTTATGATTGCACATGGTAAAGAATGTGCTTAAAGGCTCTTTTCCTATGTCAAAAGTTTTAGTTTCCGAGGGTAATAGCTACGTATATTGAAAAAATTAAGATATTAGACTATTTTATGATTGCAAATGGTAAAGAATGTGATTAAAGGCTCTTTTCCAATGTAAAATGTTTTAGTTTTCGAGGGTAATAGCTACGTATGTTGAAAAAATGAAGATATTAGACTGTTTTATGATTGCAAATGGTAAAGAATGTGATTAAAGGCTCTTTTCCTATGTCAAAAGTTTTAGTTTTCGAGGGTAATAGCTACGTATGTTGAAAAAATGAAGATATTAGACTATTTTATGATTGCACATGGTAAAGAATGTGATTAAAGGCTCTTTTCCTATTTCAAAAGTTTTAGTTTTCGAGGGTAATAGCTACGTATGTTGGAAAAATGAAGATATTAGACTATTTTATGATTGCACATGGTAAAGAATGTGCTTAAAGGCTCTTTTCCTATGTCAAAAGTTTTAGTTTTCAAGGGTAATAGCTACGTATGTTGACAAAATGAAGATATTAGACTATTTTATGATTGCAAATGGTAAAGAATGTGATTAAAGGCTCTTTTCCTATTTCAAAAGTTTTAGTTTTCGAGGGTAATAGCTAGGTCTGTGGAAAAAATGAAGATATTAGACTATTTTATGATTGCACATGGTAAAGAATGTGATTAAAGGCTCTTTTCCTATGTCAAAAGTTTTAGTTTTCGAGGGTAATAGCTACGTATGTTGAAAAAATGAAGATATTAGACTATTTTATGATTGCAAATGGTAAAAAATGTGATTAAAGGCTCTTTTCCTATTTCAAAAGTTTTAGTTTTTGAGGGTAATAGCTACGTATGTTGGAAAAATGAATATATTAGACTATTTTATGATTGCACGTGGTAAAGAATGTGCTTAAAGGCTCTTTTCCTATGTCAAAAGTTTTAGTTTTCGAGGGTAATAGCTACGTATGTTGAAAAAATGAAGATATTAGACTATTTATGATTGCACATGGTAAAGAATGTGATTAAAGGCTCTTTTCCTATTTCAAAAGTTTTAGTTTTCAAGGGTAATAGCTACGTATGTTGGAAAAATGAAGATATTAGACTATTTTATGATTGCACATGGTAAAGAATGTGCTTAAAGGCTCTTTTCTTATGTCAAAAGTTTTAGTTTTCGAGGGTAATAGCTACGTATGTTGAAAAAATGAAGATATTAGACAATTTTATGATTGCAAATGGTAAAGAATGTGATTAGAGGCTCTTTTTCTGTGTCAAAAGTTTTAGTTTTCGAGGGTAATAGCTACGTATGTTGTAAAAATGAAGATATTAGACTATTTTATAATTGCACATGGTAAAGAATGTGATTAAAGGCTCTTTTCCTATTTCAAAAGTTTTAGTTTTCGAGGGTAATAGCTACGTATCTTGAAAAAATGAAGATATTAGACTATTTTATGATTGCACATGGTAAAGAATGTGATTAAAGGCTCTTTTCCTATGTCAAAAGTTTAAGTTTTCGAGAGTGATAGCTTTGTCTGTGGAAAAAATGAAGATATTAGACAATTTTATGATTGCACATGGTAAAGAATGTGATTAAAGGCTCTTTTCCTATTTCAAAAGTTTTATTTTTCGAGGGTAATAGCTACGTATGTTGAAAAAATGAAGATATTAGACTGTTTTATGATTGCAAATGGTAAAGAATGTGATTAAAGGCTCTTTTCCTATGTCAAAAGTTTTAGTTTTCGAGGGTAATAGCTACGTATGTTGAAAAAATGAAGATATTAGACTATTTTATGATTGCAAATGGTAAAGAATGTGATTAAAGGCTCTTTTCCTATGTCAAAAGTTTTAGTTTTCGTGGGTAATAGCTTTGTCTGTTGAAAAAATGAAGATATAAGACAATTTTATGATTGCACATGGTAAAGAATGTGATTAAAGGCTCTTTTCCTATTTCAAAAGTTTTAGTTTTCGAGGGTAATAGATACGTATGTTGAAAAAATGAAGATATTAGACTATTTTATGATTGCAAATGGTAAAGAATTTGATTAAAGGCTCTTTTCCTATGTCAAAAGTTTTAGTTTTCGAGGGTAATAGCTACGTATGTTGGAAAAATGAAGATATTAGACTATTTTATGATTGCACATTTTAAAGAATGTTCTTAAAGGCTCTTTTCCGATTTCAAAAGTTTTAGTTTTCGAGGGTAATAGCTACGTATGTTGAAAAAATGAAGATATTAGACTATTTTGATTGCACATGGTAAAGAATGTGATTAAAGGCTCTTTTCCTATTTCAAAAGTTTTAGTTTTCGAGGGTAATAGCTACGTATGTTGAAAAAATGAAGATATTAGACTATTTAATGATTGCACATGGTAAAGAATGTGATTAAAGGCTCTTTTCCTATGTCAAAAGTTTTAGTTTTCGAGGGTAATAGCTACGTATGTTGGAATAATGAAGACATTAGACTATTTTATGATTGCACATGGTAAAGAATGTGCTTAAAGGCTGTTTTCCTATGTCAAAAGTTTTAGTTTTCGAGGGTAATAGCAACGTATTTTGAAAAAATGAAGATATTAGACTATTTTATGATTGCACATGGTAAAGAATGTGATTAAAGGCTCTTTTCCTATTTCAAAAGTTTTAGTTTTCGAGGGTAATATCTACGTATGTTGAAAAAATGAAGATATTAGACTATTTTATGATTGCAAATGGTAAAGAATGTGATTAAAGGCTCTTTTCCTATTTCAAAAGTTTTAGTTTTCGAGGGTAATAGCTACGTATGTTGAAAAAATGAAGATATTAGACTATTTTATGATTGCAAATGGTAAAGAATGTGATTAAAGGCTCTTTTCCTATTTCAAAAGTTTTAGTTTTCGAGGGTAATAGCTATGTCTGTTGAAAAAATGAAGATATTAGACTATTTTATGATTGCAATGGTAAAGAATGTGATTAAAGGCTCTTTTCCTATTTCAAAAGTTTTAGTTTTCGAGGGTAATAGCTACGTATGTTGAAAAAATGAAGATATTCGACAATTTTATGATTGCAAATGGTAAAGAATGTGATTAAAGGCTCTTTTCCTATTTCAAAAGTTTTAGTTTTCGAGAGTAGCTACGTATGTTGAAAAAATAAAGATATTAGACTATTTTACGATTGCACATGGTAAAGAATATGATTAAAGGCTCTTTTCCTATTTCAAAAGTTTTAGTTTCGAGGGTAATAGCTACGTATGTTGAAAAAATGAAGATATTAGACTATTTTATGATTGCACATGGTAAAGAATGAGATTAAAGGCTCTTTTCCTATTTCAAAAGTTTTAGTTTTCGAGGGTAATAGCTACGTATGTTGAAAAAATGAAGATATTAGACTATTTTATGATTGCAAATGGTAAAGAATGTGATTAAAGGCTCTTTTCCTATGTCAAAAGTTTTAGTTTTCGAGGGTAATAGCTACGTATGTTGAAAAAATGAAGATATTAGACTATTTTATGATTGCACATGGTAAAGATTGTGATTAAAGGCTCTTTTCCTATGTCAAAAGTATTAGTTTTCGAGGGTAATAGCTACGTATGTTGAAAAAATGAAGATATTAGACTATTTTATGATTGCACATGGTTAAGAATGTGATTAAAGGCTCTTTTCCTATTTCAAAAGTTTTAGTTTTCGAGGGTAATAGCTACGTATGTTGAAAAAATGAAGATATTAGACTATTTTATGATTGCAAATGGTAAAGAATGTGATTAAAGGCTCTTTTCCTATGTCAAAAGTTTTAGTTTTCGAGGGTAATAGCTACATGTTGAAAAAATGAAGATATTAGACTATTTTATGATTGCAAATGGTAAAGAATGTGATTAAAGGCTCTTTTCCTATTTCAAAAGTTTTAGTTTTCGAGGGTAATAGCTACGTATGTTGAAAAAATGAAGATATTAGACTATTTTATGATTGCAAATGGTAAAGAATGTGATTAAAGGCTCTTTTACTATTTAAAAGTTTTAGTTTTCGAGGGTAATAGCTATGTCTGTTGAAAAAATGAAGATATTAGACTATTTTATGATTGCAAATGGTAAAGAATGTGATTAAAGGCTCTTTTCCTATTTCAAAAGTTTTAGTTTTCGAGGGTAATAGCTAAGTATGTTGAAAAAATGAAGATATTAGACTATTTTATGATTGCAAATGGTAAGGAATGTGATTAAAGGCTCTTTTCCTATTTCAAAAGTTTTAGTTTTTGAGGGTAATAGCTACGTATGTTGAAAAAATGAAGATATTAGACTATTTTATGATTGCAAATGGTAAAGAATATGATTAAAGGCTCTTTTCCTATTTAAAAGGTTTTAGTTTTCGAGGGTAATAGCTACGTATGTTGAAAAACTGAAGATATTAGACTATTTTATGATTGCAAATGGTAAAGAATGTGATTAAAGGCTCTTTTCCTATGTCAAAAGTTTTAGTTTTCGAGGGTAATAGCTAAGTATGTTGAAAAAATGAAGATATTAGACTATTTTATGATTGCAAATGGTAAAGAATGTGATTAAAGGCTCTTTTCCTATTTCAAAAGTTTTAGTTTTCGAGGGTAATAGCTACGTATGTTGAAAAAATGAAGATATTAGACTATCTTATGATTGCAAATGGTAAAAAATGTGATTAAAGGCTCTTTTCCTATTTCAAAAGTTTTAGTTTTCGAGGGTAATAGCTACGTATGTTGAAAAAATGAAGATATTAGACTATTTTATGATTGCAAATGGTAAAGAATGTGATTAAAGGCTCTTTTCCTATTTCAAAAGTTTTAGTTTTCGAGGGTAATAGCTATGTCTGTTGAAAAAATGAAGATATTAGACTATTTTATGATTGCAAATGGTAAAGAATGTGATTAAAGGCTCTTTTCCTATTTCAAAAGTTTTAGTTTTCGAGGGTAATAGCTACGTATGTTGAAAAAAATGAAGATATTAGACAATTTTATGATTGCAAATGGTAAAGAATGTGATTAAAGGCTCTTTTCCTATTTCAAAAGTTTTAGTTTTCGAGGGTAATAGCTACATATGCTGAAAAAACAAAGATATTAGACTATTTTATGATTGCACATGGTAAAGAATGTGATTAAAGGCTCTTTTCCTATTTCAAAAGTTTTAGTTTTCGAGGGTAATAGCTACGTATGTTGAGAAAATGAAGTTATTAGACAATTTTATGATTGCACATGGTAAAGAATGTGATTAAAGGCTCTTTTCCTATTTCAAAAGTTTTAGTTTTCGAGGGTAATAGCTACGTATGTTGAAAAAATGAAGATATTAGACTATTTTATGATTGCAAATGGTAAAGAATGTGATTAAAGGCTCTTTTCCTATGTCAAAAGTTTTAGTTTTCGAGGGTAATAGCTACGTATGTTGAAAAAATGAAGATATTAGACTATTTTATGATTGCACATGGTAAAGAATGTGATTAAAGACTCTTTTCCTATGTCAAAAGTATTAGTTTTCGAGGGTAATAGCTACGTATGTTGAAAAAATGAAGATATTAGACTATTTTATGATTGCAAATGGTAAAGAATGTGATTAAAGGCTCTTTTCCTATGTCAAAAGGTTTAGTTTTCGAGGGTAATAGCTACGAATGTTGAAAAAATGAAGATATTAGACTATTTTATGATTGCAAATGGTAAAGAATGTGATTAAAGGCTCTTTTCCTATTTCAAAAGTTTTAGTTTTCGAGGGTAATAGCTACGTATGTTGAAAAATGAAGATATTAGACTATTTTATGATTGCAAATGGTAAAGAATGTGATTAAAGGCTCTTTTCCTATTTCAAAAGTATTAGTTTTCGAGGGTAATAGCTATGTCTGTTGAAAAAATGAAGATATTAGACTATTTTATGATTGCAAATGGTAAAGAATGTGATTAAAGGCTCTTTTCCTATGTCAAAAGTTTTAGTTTTCGAGGGTAATAGCTACGTATGTTGAAAAAATGAAGATATTAGACTATTTTATGATTGCAAATGGTAAAGAATTTGATTAAAGGCTCTTTTCCTATTTCAAAAGTTTTAGTTTTCGAGGGTAATAGCTATGTCTGTGGAAAAAATGAAGATATTAGACTATTTTATGATTGCACATGGTAAAGAATGTGATTAAAGGCTCTTTTCCTATTTCAAAAGTTTTAGTTTTCGAGGGTAATAGCTACGTATGTTGAAAAAATGAAGATATTAGACTATTTTATGATTGCAAATGGTAAAGAATGTGATTAAAGGCTCTTTTCCTATTTCAAAAGTTTTAGTTTTCGAGGGTAATAGCTACGTATGTTGAAAAAATGAAGATATTAGACTATTTTATGATTGCACATGGTAAAGAATGTGATTAAAGGCTCTTTTCCTATTTCAAAAGTATTAGTTTTCGAGGGTAATAGCTACGTATGTTGAAAAAATGAAGATATTAGACTATTTTATGATTGCAAATGGTAAAGAATGTGATTAAAGGCTCTTTTCCTATTTCAAAAGTTTTAGTTTTCGAGGGTAATAGCTACGTATGTTGAAAAAATGAAGATATTAGACTATTTTATGATTGCAAATGGTAAAGAATGTGATTAAAGGCTCTTTTCCTATTTCAAAAGTTTTAGTTTTCGAGGGTAATAGCTATGTCTGTTGAAAAAATGAAGATATTAGACTATTTTATGATTGCAAATGGTAAAGAATGTGATTAAAGGCTCTTTTCCTATTTCAAAAGTTTTAGTTTTCGAGGGCTAATAGCTACGTATGTTGAAAAAATGAAGATATTAGACTATTTTATGATTGCAATGGTAAAGAATGTGATTAAAGGCTCTTTTCCTATTTCAAAAGTTTTAGTTTTCGAGGGTAATAGCTACGTATGTTGAAAAAATAAAGATATTAGACTATTTTATGATTGCACATGGTAAAGAATGTGATTAAAGGCTCTTTTCCTATTTCAAAAGTTTTAGTTTTCGAGGGTAATAGCTACGTATGTTGAAAAAATGAAGATATTAGACTATTTTATGATTGCACATGGTAAAGAATGTGATTAAAGGCTCTTTTCCTATTTCAAAAGTTTTAGTTTTCGAGGGTAATAGCTACGTATGTTGAAAAAATGAAGATATTAGACTATTTTATGATTGCAAATGGTAAAGAATGTGATTAAAGGCTCTTTTCCTATTTCAAAAGTTTTAGTTTTCGAGGGTAATAGCTACGTATGTTGCAAAAATGAAGATATTAGACTATTTTATGATTGCACATGGTAAAGAATGTGATTAAAGGCTCTTTTCCTATGTTCAAAAGTTTTAGTTTTCGAGGGTAATAGCTACGTATGTTGAAAAAATGAAGATATTAGACTATTTTATGATTGCAAATGGTAAAGAATGTGATTAAAGGCTCTTTTCCTATTTCAAAAGTTTTAGTTTTCGAGGGTAATAGCTACGTATGTTGAAAAAATGAAGATATTAGACTATTTTATGATTGCAAATGGTAAAGAATGTGATTAAAGGCTCTTTTCCTATTTCAAAAGTTTTAGTTTTCGAGGGTAATAGCTACGTATGTTGAAAAAATGAAGATATTAGACTATTTTATGATTGCAAATGGTAAAGAATGTGATTAAAGGCTCTTTTCCTATTTCAAAAGTTTTAGTTTTCGAGGGTAATAGCTACGTATGTTGAAAAAATGAAGATATTAGACTATTTTATGATTGCAAATGGTAAAGAATGTGATTAAAGGCTCTTTTCCTATTTCAAAAGTTTTAGTTTTCGAGGGTAATAGCTACGTATGTTGAAAAAATGAAGATATTAGACTATTTTATGATTGCAAATGGTAAAGAATGTGATTAAAGGCTCTTTTCCTATTTCAAAAGTTTTAGTTTTCGAGGGTAATAGCTACGTATGTTGAAAAAATGAAGATATTAGACTATTTTATGATTGCAAATGGTAAAGAATGTGATTAAAGGCTCTTTTCCTATTTCAAAAGTTTTAGTTTTCGAGGGTAATAGCTACGTCTGTTGAAAAAATGAAGATATTAGACTATTTTATGATTGCAAATGGTAAAGAATGTGATTAAAGGCTCTTTTCCTATTTCAAAAGTTTTAGTTTTCGAGGGTAATAGCTACGTATGTTGAAAAAATGAAGATATTAGACTATTTTATGATTGCAAATGGTAAAGAATGTGATTAAAGGCTCTTTTCCTATTTCAAAAGTTTTAGTTTTCGAGGGTAATAGCTACGTATGTTGAAAAAATGAAGATATTAGACTATTTTATGATTGCAAATGGTAAAGAATGTGATTAAAGGCTCTTTTCCTATTTCAAAAGTTTTAGTTTTCGAGGGTAATAGCTACGTATGTTGAAAAAATGAAGATATTAGACTATTTTATGATTGCACATGGTAAAGAATGTGATTAAAGGCTCTTTTCCTATTTCAAAAGTTTTAGTTTTCGAGGGTAATAGCTACGTATGTTGAAAAAATGAAGATATTAGACTATTTTATGATTGCAAATGGTAAAGAATGTGATTAAAGGCTCTTTTCCTATTTCAAAAGTTTTAGTTTTCGAGGGTAATAGCTACGTATGTTGAAAAAATGAAGATATTAGACTATTTTATGATTGCAAATGGTAAAGAATGTGATTAAAGGCTCTTTTCCTATGTCAAAAGTTTTAGTTTTCGAGGGTAATAGCTACGTATGTTGAAAAAATGAAGATATTAGACTATTTTATGATTGCAAATGGTAAAGAATGTGATTAAAGGCTCTTTTCCTATTTCAAAAGTTTTAGTTTTCGAGGGTAATAGCTACGTATGTTGAAAAAATGAAGATATTAGACTATTTTATGATTGCAAATGGTAAAGAATGTGATTAAAGGCTCTTTTCCTATTTCAAAAGTTTTAGTTTTCGAGGGTAATAGCTACGTATGTTGAAAAAATGAAGATATTAGACTATTTTATGATTGCAAATGGTAAAGAATGTGATTAAAGGCTCTTTTCCTATTTCAAAAGTTTTAGTTTTCGAGGGTAATAGCTATGTCTGTTGAAAAAATGAAGATATTAGACTATTTTATGATTGCAAATGGTAAAGAATGTGATTAAAGGCTCTTTTCCTATTCAAAAGTTTTAGTTTTCGAGGGTAATAGCTACGTATGTTGAAAAAAATGAAGATATTAGACTATTTTATGATTGCAAATGGTAAAGAATGTGATTAAAGGCTCTTTTCCTATTTCAAAAGTTTTAGTTTTCGAGGGTAATAGCTATGTCTGTGAAAAAGTAAAGATATTAGACTATTTTATGATTGCACATGGTAAAGAATGTGATTAAAGGCTCTTTTCCTATTTCAAAAGTTTTAGTTTTCGAGGGTAATAGCTACGTATGTTGAAAAAATGAAGATATTAGACAATTTTATGATTGCAAATGGTAAAGAATGTGATTAAAGGCTCTTTTCCTATTTCAAAAGTTTTAGTTTTCGAGGGTAATAGCTACGTATGTTGAAAAAATAAAGATATTAGACTATTTTATGATTGCACATGGTAAAGAATGTGATTAAAGGCTCTTTTCCTATTTCAAAAGTTTTAGTTTTCGAGGGTAATAGCTATGTCTGTTGAAAAAATGAAGATATTAGACTATTTTATGATTGCACATGGTAAAGAATGTGATTAAAGGCTCTTTTCCTATTTCAAAAGTTTTAGTTTTCGAGGGTAATAGCTACGTATGTTGAAAAAATGAAGATATTAGACAATTTTATGATTGCAAATGGTAAAGAATGTGATTAAAGGCTCTTTTCCTATTTCAAAAGTTTTAGTTTTCGAGGGTAATAGCTACGTATGTTGAAAAAATAAAGATATTAGACTATTTTATGATTGCACATGGTAAAGAATGTGATTAAAGGCTCTTTTCCTATTTCAAAAGTTTTAGTTTTCGAGGGTAATAGCTACGTATGTTGAAAAAATGAAGATATTAGACTATTTTATGATTGCACATGGTAAAGAATGTGATTAAAGGCTCTTTTCCTATTTCAAAAGTTTTAGTTTTCGAGGGTAATAGCTACGTATGTTGAAAAAATGAAGATATTAGACTATTTTATGATTGCAAATGGTAAAGAATGTGATTAAAGGCTCTTTTCCTATGTCAAAAGTTTTAGTTTTCGAGGGTAATAGCTACGATGTTGAAAAAATGAAGATATTAGACTATTTTATGATTGCAAATGGTAAAGAATGTGATTAAAGGCTCTTTTCCTATTTCAAAAGTTTTAGTTTTCGAGGGTAAGAGCTACGTATGTTGAAAAAATGAAGATATTAGACTATTTTATGATTGCAAATGGTAAAGAATGTGATTAAAGGCTCTTTTCCTATTTCAAAAGTTTTGTTTTCGAGGGTAATAGCTACGTATGTTGAAAAAATGAAGATATTAGACTATTTTATGATTGCACATGGTAAAGAATGTGATTAAAGGCTCTTTTCCTATTTCAAAAGTTTTAGTTTTCGAGGGTAATAGCTACGTATGTTGAAAAAATGAAGATATTAGACTATTTTATGATTGCAAATGGTAAAGAATGTGATTAAAGGCTCTTTTCCTATTTCAAAAGTTTTAGTTTTCGAGGGTAATAGCTAAAAAATAATATCATACGCAATAGCTACGTATGTTGAAAAAATGAAGATATTAGACTATTTTATGATTGCACATGGTAAAGAATGGGATTAAAGGCTCTTTTCCTATTTCAAAAGTTTTAGTTTTCGAGGGTAATAGCTACGTATGTTGAAAAAATGAAGATATTAGACTATTTTATGATTGCATATGGTAAAGAATGTGATTAAAGGCTCTTTTCCTATTTAAAAAAGTTTAGTTTTTGAGGGTAATAGCTACGTATGTTGAAAAAATGAAAATATTAGACTATTTTATGATTGCAAATGGTAAAGAATGTGATTAAAGGCTCTTTTCCTATGTCAAAAGTTTTAGTTTTCGAGGGTAATAGCTAAGTATGTTGAAAAAATGAAGATATTAGACTATTTTATGATTGCAAATGGTAAAGAATGTGATTAAAGGCTCTTTTCCTATTTCAAAAGTTTTAGTTTTCGAGGGTAATATCTACGTATGTTGAAAAAATGAAGATATTAGACTATTTTATGATTGCAAATGGTAAAGAATGTGATTAAAGGCTCATTTCCTATTTCAAAAGTTTTAGTTTTTGAGGGTAATAGCTACGTATGTTGAAAAAATGAAGATATTAGACTATTTTATGATTGCAAATGGTAAAGAATGTGATTAAAGGCTCTTTTCCTATTTCAAAAGTTTTAGTTTTCGAGGGTAATAGCTATGTCTGTTGAAAAAATGAAGATATTAGACTATTTTATGATTGCAAATGGTAAAGAATGTGATTAAAGGCTCTTTTCCTATTTTAAAAGTTTTAGTTTTCGAGGGTAATAGCTACGTATGTTGAAAAAATGAAGATATTCGACAATTTTATGATTGCAAATGATAAAGAATGTGATTAAAGGCTCTTTTCCTATTTCAAAAGTTTTAGTTTTCGAGAGTAGCTACCTATGTTGAAAAAATAAAGATATTAGACTATTTTATGATTGCACATGGTAAAGAATATGATTAAAGGCTCTTTTCCTATTTCAAAAGTTTTAGTTTTCGAGGGTAATAGCTACGTATGTTGAAAAAATGAAGATATTAGACTATTTTATGATTGCACATGGTAAAGAATGTGATTAAAGGCTCTTTTCCTATTTCAAAAGTTTTAGTTTTCGAGGGTAATAGCTACGTATGTTGAAAAAATGAAGATATTAGACTATTTTATGATTGCAAATGGTAAAGAATGTGATTAAAGGCTCTTTTCCTATGTCAAAAGTTTTAGTTTTTGAGGGTAATAGCTATGTCTGTTGAAAAAATGAAGATATTAGACTATTTTATGATTGCAAATGGTAAAGAATGTGATTAAAGGCTCTTTTCCTATTTCAAAAGTTTTAGTTTTCGAGGGTAATAGCTACGTATGTTGAAAAAAAATGAAGATATTAGACAATTTTATGATTGCAAAT
>NW_027066239.1:0-19222 GCF_032884065.1 Artemia franciscana
TAACTCTAAAAAACGGAATTTTGATACCAATAGTTACATCAAAAGAATCGCATTTTAATGCTGATTTTAAATATATAAGTTTCATCAAGTTTAGTCTTACCCATCAAAAGTTACGAGCCTGAGAAAATCTGCCCTATTTTAGAAAATAGGATGAAACATCCCCTAAAAGTCATAGAATCTTAATGAAAAGTACACCATCAGATTCAGCGTATCAGAGAACCCTATTGTACAAGTTCCAAGATCCCATCTACAAAAATGTGGAATTTTATATTTTTTGCCAGAAGACAAATCACGGATGCGTGTTTATTTGTTTGTTTGTTTTGTTTTTTTTTCCCAGGGGTGATCGTATTGACCCAGTGGTCTTAGAATTTTGCGAGAGGGCTCATTCGAACGGAAATGAAAAGCTCTAGTGCCCTTTTCAGGTGACCAAAAAAATCGGAGGGCACCTAGACCCTCTCCTACGCTCATTTTGTCCCAAAGTAGTCGGATCAAAATTATGAGATAACCATTTTATTCAGCATAGTCGAAAAACCTTATAACTATGTCTTTGGGGACGACTTACTCCCCCGCAGTCCCCGTGGGAGGGGCTGCAATTTGAAAATTTTGACTAGTGTTTGCATATATTAATGGTTATTGGGAAATGTAGAGACGTTTTGAGGGGGATTTTTTGGTTGGGAGGGTGGGGGGGGTTGAGAAGAGGGGGCTATGTGGGGGAAATTTTCCATGGAGCAATATGTCATGGGGGGAAGAAGATTTCCATAAAGGGGGGCGCAGCATTCTCTAGTATTATTTAAAAAAAACAATGAGAAAATAAATATGAAAAAGTTTTTTTCAACTGTGAGTATGGAGTGGCATTGAAACCTAAAACGAACAGAAAATATTACGCATGTAAGGGGTTCACCTCCTCCCTAATACCCCACTCTTTACGCTAAAGGATTTTTAGTAATATATCTATATATATAAAAATAAGTTGTCTGTCTGTGGATCAGGTGACGTCATGTTTCTGTGTCGACTGACGTCATGAAGTTAGTTGTCGTCATTTTTGCTATGACGGTGACGCCATTAAAGATATTTAAGACATATATGTTCACGTAGAAATCTATTAATGTTTAAGTTTAAAATGACTGATGAACTTACAATGGCAAAAGCCGATGAAGATGCTCAAAGAGTCTATGCCAAAAAACTTGCTGCTGATAGAGAAAGTCAGAAAAGAAAGCGTGCCGAGGAACTACCAGAGCAACGCGAAAGCAGACTTGCTGCTAAAAGAGAAAGTGAAAAAAGAAGGCGTGCCGAGGAATCACAAGAACAGCAAGAAATCAGGCTTGCTGCTGATAGAGAAAGTAAGAAAAGAAAGCGTGCCGAGGAATCACAAGAACAGCAAGAAATCAGGCTTGCTGCTGATAGAGAAAGTAAGAGAAGAAAGCGTGCCGAGGAATCAGAGCAACCTGAAAGTTATCGCCTGGCATTCAGGTACTGCCCAGTCGATGATTATAGCTTGAGTAGATGTGTTCAAATCGGGACAATGTCTAAAATTTGTCCCTATTGCAAGGCTTTGAAATTCAGTGGTGAAACAATGGGAATGTGTTGCGCCTCAGGAAAAGTTAAACTTCCTCTATTGGCTGCACCACCAGAGCCATTGAAGACTTTCCTTACTGGAACTACGTCAGAATCTAAGCGTTTTTTGTCAAAAATCAGAAAATACAACTCATGTTTCCAAATGACGTCGTTTGGAGCCCAAATCGAAAATCCAGATCAATTTATCTCTACTTTCAAAGTAAAAGGGCAAATTTATCATAGAGCAGGGTCCTTTCTACCATTCTCAGGCGAGAATCATAAATTTTTACAACTGTACTTCATCAGTGATAGAAATTCTGAATTGAATGCACATTGCGAAATTTCTCCCAAGGTTGAAAGGACAATCGTTTCCCAATTGCAACATCTTTTCCACGAAAATAATAATTTAGTGCGTCTGTTCAAAACAGCCATCGATTTGATGCCTACTGATACGCATATAATTGTTATTTCCGCTGACAAAACGCCTCCTGGCCAACTTGTGCGTAGATACAATGCTCCAACTATCGACGAAGTGGCAATCGTTATGGTCGGTGATCAGTTTTTACCTCGAGATATTATTCTTCATAAGCGAAACGCTCAGTTGTTAAGAATTGCTGAAACTCATCGATGCTACGATGCCCTACAATATCCTATCATTTTTTGGGATGGAGCCGACGGCTATCACTTTAATATTAAATTGATGAATCCAGCCACTAACAAAGAAATGAATAAGAAATGCAGTGCAATGCATTATTATTCCTATAGACTAATGATTCGGCAGGATGAAGTAAATTATATTTTAAAATGCCATGAATTGTTTCACCAATTTGTCGTTCATATGTATGCTAAAATTGAATCAGAACGTTTGCTATATATCCGCCTGAATCAGACCAAGCTCCGCTCTGAACAATACATTCATTTGCGAGATGCAGTTATAAATGACGGTAATACCACAAACGTTGGAAGATTAACAATTTTACCTTCGTCATATGCTGGCAGGCCCCGTCATATGCATGAATATGCTCAAGATGCTATTGTGTATGTTCGTCTCTATGGTCGTCCAGATTTATTTATTATATTTACATGTAATCAATCTTGGGACGAGATACTGCAGCTTTTACTTCAAGGCCAATCGGCGGTTCATAGGCATGACATTACGGCCCGTGTCTTCCGGCAAAAGTTGAAATCACTGATAAACTACATAGTAAAACTTGAAGTGTTTGGGTCAGTGCGATGCTGGATGTACTCAGTGGAATGGCAAAAACGAGGTTTGCCACACGCACATATACTAATCTGGCTACATAAAAAAATTACTTCGAACGAAATTGATGATGTGATTTTCGCTGAAATACCTGATAAAAATGTCGATAAGGGGGTTACATGATATTATTGTAAAAAATATGATACATGGACCTTGCGGTGCACTGAACGAAAATTCACCATGCATGGCCAAAGGAAGGTGCACATAGCAATATCCTCGACTTTTAGTATCAAAGACAATTACTGGCAATGATGGTTACCCAAAATATAGAAGAAGATCTACTGAAGATGGCGGTAAAACAGCAATAATAAAGAAGCGTAACGGTACCACCATCGAAGTAGATAACCAGTGGCTTGTTCCATGTTCCCCATTATTATCAAAAACATTTAATGCACACATAAACGTTGAATACTGTAACTCCGTAAAGGCAATCAAATACATATGTAAATACGTCAACAAAGGCAGTGACATGGCAGTTTTTGGCTTGCAGCCCGAAATCAAAGATTTCGACGAAATCGTACAATATCAGGCTGGAAGATACATAAGCAGTAATGAAGCTGTTTGGCGAATTCTTTCATTTCCGATACATGAACGTAGTCCAGCTGTTGTTCACTTAGCGGTACATTTACAGAATGGTCAACGTGTTTATTTCACGGAAACCAACGTGCAACAAAGAGCCCTGAATCCACCGGATACAACATTAACAGCTTTTTTTTCGCTTTGCAAAAATTATTCTTTTGCAAAAAAACTGCTGTATACTGAAGTGCCTTCGTATTACACGTGGAATACTAAAAATAAAGTATTTGAACGTCGAAAACAGGGTAAGTCAGTCGACGGCCAACCTACCATCTTCAAAGATACCACGATAGGAAGACTCTACACCGTTCACCCCAATCAACATGAATGCTTCTTTCTACGCCTGCTTTTGGTGAATCTACCCGGTCCGACATCCTTTGAGTATTTGAGAACTGTAAACGGTACTATACATGACACTTACCGTAGTGCATGCCAAGCTCTGAATTTATTGGAGAATGACCAACACTGGGATAACTGCATCAATGACGCGTGCGAAACGTCAACCCCAAGTCAAATTCGTGCATTGTTTGGCATCATTTTAACAACTTGCTCTCCATCAGCTCCTACAGAGTTATGGGAAAAATACAAGTCAAAAATGTCCGAAGATATACTCCATCGAAAACAGTTAGAGACGTCAGATATGACTTTTGATTTTACATCAGAAATTTATAACTACACTTTAGTTATTATAGAAGATTTGTGCGTACGTATGGCAAACAAACCTCTTCAGGATTTGGGAATGCCTTCACCTAACCGTATCGCTGCTGTTTCGACATGTGTAGAATTGGATCGTGAACAAAGTTACAATACGAGTGATCTATTGTCGTATGTACAAAATAACATTTCCAAGTTAACGTCGGAACAAAAAGACATTTATGATACGATAATGCATTGTGTCGATAACAACGTTGGAGACATTTTCTTTTTGAATGCGCCAGGAGGGTACTGGTAAAACGTTTGTGATAAAACTGATTCTGGTATCAATTCGATCAAAAAATGATATAGCGTTGGCAATTGTGTCGTCCGGAAGAGCCGAAACATTGCTGCCTGGTGGAAGAACTGCTCATTCCGCTTTGAAATTGCCTCTGAATTTGCATTCTACAGAAACTCCCACGTGCAATATTTCCAAATCATCTGGGATGGGTAAAGTATTTCAGCAATGCAAACTTATTATTTGGGATGAGTGCACAATGGCACACAAAAAAATCGCTCGAGGCTCTGTATTCAGATCTATACCTCATTATTCTAATGATTGCCGTTGAGCTTTGTTGATGGTGATTGCTAATCGAACATTCCCTGTGTCCCTGTCGTTATTTATATATCCCCCTGTGAAAAAGTCCTAGAACTGGGGCCAAAATTTTTGTTTTTACCGAAACAGGTTCCAGTTGCAGACTTGGTTGCATCTTTAGAATCCTCTCTCCATAAATGTAGTGCTCTTGTTTCAAACCCGGATCCATGGTTATGATGTTTTTCCAACAACGATTTCTACCAAGTTTCAAACTTTTGGTTTTATTTTTTAAGGTTTTGGAATTTTTGTAATCCCTTGTTAAAATGTTTACATATATTTTTTCAATTGTCAATTTTTCCTTTTTACATAATTTAATGTCTTTTCATACTAATGCTTTTCAAAGATATTTCATTATTGAATCAAGTCCCAGTTCTAACAACGATTTCTATTTAGCTTCTAACTTTTATTTTTTGAAGGTTTTTAAATTGTTGTAATACCTTGTTAAGATAGAGAATCATCACTTGTAATAATTGCAAATTTTCATTTCTCGGGCCTTCCTACTGACATGATATAACTGGTTAAAACCTGTAAGCTTAATCACGTAGCGGGCTGATGTTATCTAACAAAAAAAACAAACTAATTTTAAAATTTTCAGGTATTTTTTCTAGTTTGAATTAGAACGTTAAAATCATTGTTCAGGCGCCGTAAATATTTTTGCAGTTTACATAATAACATTAGTGTCTTTGAACTGAACTTTAAATTTTTTTTTCACCCTTTTTTGTCATATTTTGCTTATACTTTTTCTGACAATGATTTCTACTAATCTTCAAACGTTTGATTCTTTTTTAAGGCTTTTGAATTGTTGTAATCCCTTGTTGAAATATATAAACATTTTTGCAATTACCAGTTTTTTGCTCTTTAGGCAATTTAATGTCTTTTTATACTGACGTCATTTCAAAGGTATTTGGTTATTGAATCAAGTCCAAGTTCTAACAATGATTTCTACTAAGCTTTAAACTTTTGGTTGTCTTTTTTAAGACAACCTTAAAAAAGGTTGTCTTACCAGTCTTTTTTTTGTCTTTTTTACCAGTTTTTGCTCTTTAAACAATTTGATTTAAACTTGGCCATGCATGGATATATTAAATTTTTTCCACATAAATGTGACAAGTATGACAACGTCAGTGCAATACTGGTGTATTTAAAAATGACGTCACTCACCGTGATTTTCCCCCAAAATTAAGGTTCTTAACGAATTTTCTCGAACATTTGACCTATCTAGACCATTTTTAGGCTAGAATATCCTAGGAAACAAATTCCCGAAAAAAACATGGAGTCGTTTTAAAGAAAAATAATTCATACGTACATACATAGATACAGAATTATTGCTCACTTATAAAGATAGTATATAGTGCCGGGAGCCTGGTGGCTTCACCGCTGGGCCCTGGTACTCGGCACACGGCAGGTTGAAGGTTTATGAATTGTTGTAATCCCTTTTCAAAATGCATACAAATATTTTTGCAATTACCAGTTTTTGCTCTTTAAACAATTTGATTTAAACTTGGCCATGCATGGATATATTAAATTTTTCCACATATATGTGACAAGTATGACAACGTCAGTGCAATACTGGTGTATTTAAAAATGACGTCACTCACCGTGATTCTTTTTTCCAAAATTAAGGTTCGTAACGGATTTTCTCGAACATTTGACCTATCTAGGCCGTTTTTTAGGCCAGAATATCCTAGGATACAAATTCCCGAAAAAAACATGGAGTCGTTTTAAAGAAAAATAATTCATACATACATACTTAGATACAGAATTATTGCTCACTTATAAAGATAGTATATAGTGCCGGGAGCCTGGTGGCTTCACCGCTGGGCCCTGGTACTCGGCACACGGCAGGTTTCTATGTATGGATACTCATTTTCACTTGTCTTTTAACTGCAGATAATTTGAGATTTTCTTAGATATCATGACGTCACATCCTCTTGATGTCGTAACACTATCTCGCTTGTCTTCTAGCCTCGTTTTTATTTTCTCATAATTTTCATTTTTGACTTGTTCAGATTCACGATGTCGCTTTTTTTCGAACCGGGTGTGTCTTTATTCTTCATTTTTATTTTTGACGCACTCTAATTCTCGTTTTCGCACATCTTCTAACCGCCTGTGTCTTTACTCATCATTTTCATTTCGACTGTTTCAGATTCTAGGTGTAGCTTGTTTTCTAACTACGTGTGTCTGCTCTTCATTTTTGTTTTTGACACAATCTAATTCTTGTTTTTGCAAATCTTCTAACCGCCCAAATCTTTGCTCTTCATTTTCATTTTTGACACGATATGATTCTCGTTTTCGCGCATCTTCTAACCGCCCTTGTCTTTGCACATATCGAAAACAACGATATGTAGGCTTCTAAGCTTCAAACTTTTGGTTTTCTTTTTTAAGGTTTTTGAATTGTAGTAATCCCTTGTCAAAATAGAGAATCATCATGTGCAGTAATTGCAAATTTTAGTTTTTCTTTGGCCTTCCTACTGACATTATATAACCAGTTGTATTCAAAAAGATTTTATTTTTATTAAAGTTTTTGAATTGTTGCAATTCCTTGTTAAAATGTATCAAAATATTTTTACAATTCCCAGTGTTTTTCTCAGCGCAATTTAATGTCTTTTCATACAAAGACATTATGAACTATGCTTTAAACTTTTGGTTTTCTTTTTAAGAATTTTGAATTGTTTTAATCCCCTGTCAAAATAGAGAATCATCATTTGTAATAATTGCAAATTTTATTTTTTGGGCCTTCCTCCTGACATAATATAACTGGTTGTGTTGAAGTCTTCTAACTGCCTTTGTCTTTGCTCTTCATTTTCTTCATACAGATTTTCTTTTTCTTCATTTTCTTCATACAATTCAGTTTTTGAATTGTTGCAATTCCTTGTTAAAATGTATCAAAATATTTTTACAATTCCCAGTGTTTTTCTCAGCGCAATTTAATGTCTTTTCATACAAAGACATTATGAACTATGCTTTAAACTTTTGGTTTTCTTTTTAAGAATTTTGAATTGTTTTAATCCCCTGTCAAAATAGAGAATCATCATTTGTAATAATTGCAAATTTTATTTTTTGGGCCTTCCTCCTGACATAATATAACTGGTTGTGTTGAAGTCTTCTAACTGCCTTTGTCTTTGCTCTTCATTTTCTTTTCTGACTCGTTCTAATTTTCGTTTTCGTACATCTTCTAACTGCTCGTTTCTTGGCTCTTCATTTTCATTTTTGACACGTTTTGATAATCGCTGTTACGTATATTCTAACAGCATTTGTCTTTCTTCTTCATTTTGGATTTTGATTACTTCAGACAATTTAGTAATGACCTTTGCGTTAGCTTCCCGTATAGGTCTTGTCTCATTTGATGATCCAGGTTGTTGGCTTTCACCTATTGTAAATTTGATATGTTCGAGCCGCTCTCGCGGTCCTATCACATTTGATAGTTCAAGTGGTTCGAAAGAATCATCGTTTGTAATAATTGGAAATTTTCGCTTTTTGGGCCTACTGACTACTATACAACTGATTGCGTTCATTGGTTGCTTTCCACTTAACGAGTTGATTTTATTTAAGAAAGAAGGAAACTAATTTTAAAATATCTAATTTTAAAATAAAAAATATCTAAAATTAATATCTAATTTTAAAATATCCAGGTATTTTTCATGTTTGAATTAAAACATTAAAATTATCTCTCAGGCACCATAAAATTTTTTTAAGTTTACATAATAACTTTAGTGATTCTAAACTGAAATTAAAATTTTTTTTCTACTTGTTTTCTCATGTCTTAAAAGTATAAGTATACGTCCGAGTTCTAAAAACGATTTCTAATAACTTTGTTTTTTTTTCAAGGTTTTCGAATTGTTGTAATCCCTTGTCAAAATATATACAAATATTTTTGCAATTGCCAGTTTTCTGCGTTGCAATTACTAAGTTAATGTAAAGTTTTCCGTGCATGAAAATCAATGATTTGTGAAATCGATTCCTAATTTTTCTGATTTAACAGATAGATCAGATGATTAATTTAACCGTATGAGGGCTCTTCAGTTAGTTGGTTCATAATACTCATTTGTGGTGCATGTCGCACAGAAAATACAGAAAAATGATCAGTATAGAGGTTACTTTCCAGCCAGGGATTACTAAAAATTATCCCCGCTGGGCTCTGTTGAACATTATCTAGGTTAATTAATATGATGATTTATTACCAATTGATAGATTAATTAGATGAAATTGGGGGGGGGGGGGTAACGCTACTCAGGGATCTAAACCTAAATTACAATTCGTATGTATTTTATGTTTTTTGATAGCATTTTGTCAGTTTCATTCTATTAAAACGAAACGCTAAGCTAATTTGTATTTACAAATTATATTCTTTCAAATTGAACTCCAAAACCGTATTTTTCACCGCTTCAAATATATTCCTTATGTTGTCTGTATCGGTCGCACATGTGAAATAATGGTAAATAGTGTTTTTCTGTTTGGGTTTCAAATCAAGAAACATCTTCAGAATGAACTTCTGGACTTCTTCAACATTTTGCTTCGGACCATTATATTCTGGAAAATAATTGATGAAATGCGAATGCTTGATCTTTTCTTGAAGAAGATCTGTTTTATTTAAAAACAGGATGACAGAGGAATTTTTGAACCATGGATAATTTATTATTGTTTTGAATAAGGCTAATGATTCCTTCATTCTATTCTCTCTATCGGATTCGAAGAGAACTTGATCATACTCGGAAAGAGATGCTAGGAAAATGACTGAAGTGACGTCCTCAAAACTGTGTATCCACTTCCGTCGCTCGCCCCTCTGGCCACCGACATCAACTATTCGAAATGGGACTTCTTTTAAATCAAATAGGTATTCATTAATGCCTGTTGTTGGCACTCGGACTCGTAGTATGTCTTGCTCTGTAGGCAAATAGTCTGAAGCCGCAATACGATCTAAATGTTTGAGGTAATATTCAGCTGAATCCATTAACTGGTACTCTCGCCTTCTCTCATAGGCTTTTTTAACTCCAAGGTCATTCCAGAGCTCTTTAATATATTTTACATAAGGACTTTCAAACGTGGTCACTTTTTTTCTGTCTACCTCACTCACAGCCCTTGCTTTATCAATACTCCCTGATTCTTCATAATCAATTTGGAGGGACTCCATGGCTCTAATCATAGATTGCATCACTTCAAATATGTTTTGAAATACAAGCTTTTTAAAACAGCTTCTATCTTCATCTGAATATCCATCCCCATGGATGATTCTCATCTGTTTGATAAACGTTGACTTACCAGTCTCTCCAGTCCCTAATAATAGCAATTTTTTTTCTTTCCTTAGTTTTTTCTTATCTCTTTTTAATTGCATCTCGATCTCTTGATTAATCCGTTTCTGTTCCTTTGCTTCATCAGATAAATAACAACACATTGAATATAAATCATAAACGATTCTCTATTTTACCTGTAAGCTTAATCACATAGCGATTTGATTTTATCTAACAAAAAAGCAAACTAATTTTAAATTGTCATGTATTTTTCTAGTTTGAATTAAAACATTAAAATAGTTGCTCAGACACCACAAATATTTTCGCAATTTACTTAATAGCTTTAACGATTCTGAACTGAACTTAAAAATTCTTTCAGCTTTTTTTATGTCTTAAAAAGACAATGCGTATACTTTTATCAAAAGAAATTTGGTAAAGATGTTTTTTTTAAAAACGATTTCTACTAAGCTTCAAACTTTTCGTTTTCATTTTTTTTTTATTGTTTTAATCCCTTGTTAAATTGTATACAAATATTTTTTTTGCAATTACCCACCAAAATTTAGCAGTTTTTTGCCCTTTACGCAATTTAATGTCTTTTTGTATTATTTCTTTTCAAAGATGTTTGATTATTGACGAAAGTTCAATTTCTAACAAAGATTGCTTTTAAGCTTCAAACTTTCAGTTTTCGTTTTTAAGATTTTTGACTTGTCTTAATCCCTTGTCAAAATATATACAAATATTTTTCCAGTGCCAATTTTTTGCTCTTTAAGCAATTTAATGTAAACTTCTCCATGCATCAAAATCTTCAATTTTTCCACACAAGTGTGACAACGTCATCGCAATACTGATTTATATAAAAATGACGTCACTCACATAGATTTCTTTTTTCCAAAATTGAGGTTCTTAACGGATTTTCACAAACTACTGACCTATCTAAATCGTTTTTTAGGCCAGAATATCCCAGGATGCCAATTTTCCCGAAAAATATGGAGCTGTTTTTCGAGAAAAAATACATACACACATACATATACAATTATGCCCCGGCACGCGGCAGGCTTCTATATATGGATTCTCACTGTCGCTTTTTTTTTAACCACAGACAATTTGAGTCTTTTCTTGGTGTCATGACGTCACCTTTTCCTGATGTCATAACGTAACACAGGGTCGTTACAACCACCATGGGAAAAAACTAATTTTTCCTTAAAGTCCTGACCTATTTAGATTGTTCTTGTGACATGAAATGTCAATGATGTTAATATACATTATAATTATTGATCGTATAATTAATTAAAAAAAAAAGAAAAATATGATTTTATCAATAAGACGTTTCGTTGGCAGTTGTCAGAGCTTCCTTTCACCCTTCATTACATGTTCGTCGTTCATTATCGGGGGGGGGGAGCTTTAATTATTTTAAAAAGCAGAATTGTGGCAAAGAGTCAAACTTTAGCGTACAGATCGAGGGATTGTGGAGGGGACAACCCATTTCATATACGGAGTAATTTCTGTTCGTTTTAAGTTTTAATGTCGCTCCTTAATTTCAGTTAAAAAAAACATTTTTTTTTTATTTAATTTCTGAACGTTTTTGAATTAATGCATGTTTGATTTTGGCTCTCCGCACATAAATTATTAAAATGAAATTTGTATATTAATTCTTTTTTTGGCTAAACGACTTTCTCTTAGTTTTGAGCAGACAATTTTGAGAAGTAAGGGGTGGGGAAGGAGGCCTAGTTGCCCTCCCATTTTTCGGTTACTTAAAAAGGCAACTAGAACTTTTAATTTTTAACGAACGTTTTTGTTAGTAAAAAATATACGTAACTTAAGAATTAACTTACGTAACGAACTTTTATATTCTTATATTTTTACTATGTATACGAGGGGGTTTGTCGAAACTTATTTCGGTTTGACGAAAATTTGATGAAACTTATATATTTAGAATCAGCATGAAAATCCAATTCTTTTGATGTATATTTTAGCATCAAAATTTTTAGAGTTCCGTTTTTTAGAGTTTCGTTTACTATTGAGCCGGGTCGCTCCTTTTACAGTTATATATATATATATTATATATATATATATATATATATATATATATATATAAATATATATATATATATATATATATACATATATATATATATATATATATATATATATATATTATATATATATACATATATATATATATATATATATATATATATATATATATATATATATATATATATATATATATATATATATATATATATATATATATATATATATATATATATATATATATATATATATATATATATATATATAATATATATATATATATATATATATATATATATATATATATATATATATATATATATATATATATATATATATATATATGAATGAATGAATGAATGAATGAAAGAATGTATTTTATAACCCATCAATAGCACAAAGGCATGGCGATGGAGTAACAAAAAAAAAAGAAAAAAAGAAAAAGAAAGACAAATTCAAAAATAGGAACAAATATATACAAATTAAAATATACTAATAATCTAGACTTTTCAAGAAAATAAAGCACTCCAAGGGTGGCAAACCTCTTTTGACACCAATTTTACATATAAACTATCCGGCTTTACGATCGGGTCGAGAATTCCGTAATTTCGTTTCAGTACGGTGTTACGGTGTTATGTATATATCTGAGTGTTCCATATCGGAACACTCAGATATATACATACATATATATATATATATATATATATATATATATATATATATATATATATATATATATATATAAACAGTCTTCCTTTTCTCCTTCTGTCTCTCCTTTTTTTTTTTTTTTTTTTTTTTTTTTTTTTTTTTTTTTTTTTTTTTTTTTTTTTTTTTTTTTTTGTGTGTGTGTTTGTGCTGTTGCATTGGTGATTTCTCTTTTCATGATATATATATACATATTTGTATATATATATATATATATATATATATATATATATATATATATATATATATATATATATATATATATATATATATATATATATATATATATATATTATTTTTTTGCTTTTTTTGACTTGTCGTAATTTTCACTGACACAAGTACTCTGACTGTATCTCAATTTTGTTTATCATTATTTTAAACTTTTTTTTTCAATGTCCTTTACCTTAGTCTATCGAAGTGGTCAGATCCGGTCAGATCGGATTGGTCTTGTCTTGCTTGTTGGTATAGGTACTTCATTTGTCCTCTAGGTAGTATAATTACTCTCTTTACTTGCTTTACTTACTCTAGGCATTATGAAACTACTTAAAACATCTTTTGTAAATAGACTAATTACACTTGGCATTTTATACTTTGCTATATTTCTAATGTTGTATTTATCATAGATATAAAAACGATAAATTCACTCTTGGGGGGTGGAGGAGGAATGATCAAATTTGGAGGTGCATACCAGCAAATTCAAAAGTTTGGCCTTGCGACTTATGTGTAGCAAATAAACATAGCAAATGCGGCTCAAAGTAGAAATTATATTAAATTCTGTTGGAAAGAAAGCACGCTATGGTGAGGTAACCTATGGTGGTAACCATTTCCTCGTTGTTACAGATCTTTAAGGCCGTGATTAAGTAAACTTGAAAACATCGAGCTTCAAAATTGAAGTTAGGTTAGTCTTCTGTCTTTTAATTCTCTAGAGACTGTCGAATGTCAAAACTTCAAATAGTACCAATTATCAAGTCTTGTGAGAGGTTTTGATAGACAGCTTCCTTTGGTGAGATGCTTCAGCCGAGGAATAGTAATATATTTGGCTGGGTCTTGCAAAGCTTGGTTACCGACCAAGGGAGAAGAGAAAATGAGCAAAAGAGCACTATCATTCTCAAATACAAAATGCCCATGTATATAAAACTGGGACGGCATGCACGGAGTGCATTTGAAAATATATTGTTTTTTTCCACTTTTTTTCCTAGGAATAGGCTAATTAAAATACCTCAGTTGATTAATTCGAAACTAAACACCAAACTTAGTTGAAAGCTTTCTTCGAGGATTCTCAGAAAACAAAAGTTTTCTTACGAATTGAATTGAAAAAAAAATAACTGAAAGTAAGGAGTGACATTAAAACTTAAAACGAACAGAAATTACTTCGTATATGAAAGGGACTGCTTCCTCGTGAACGCCCCGCTCTTTACGCTAAAGTTTTTTACTGTTTTAAAAATAGAGTTAAGAGAAAGAGTCGGACTTTAGCGTGAAGAGCGGGGCGCTGATGAGGAAGCAGCCCCTTTCATTTTGAAGTAATTTCTGTTCGTTTTATGTTTTAACGTCACTCCTTACTTTAAGTTAAAAAACACTTGTTTTTATTTAATTTAATTTCTGAACGTTTTCGAATCAATGCATGTTTTGATTTATGCTCTCCGCAGATGAATAATTAAAACGAAATTTGCGTTTTTTTTTTGTTTTTTTTTTTGGCTAAAAGGTTTTCTCATAGTTTTGATCGAATGATCTTGAGGAAAAAAAAGAAGCGCGGATGGAGGTCTAATTGCCCTCCGATTTTTTGGTTACTTAAAAAGGCAACTAGAACTTCTATTTTTTTATGAATGTTTTTATTAGTAAAATTATTAGTAAAAATAAATTTTATTAGTTAAAGATATACGCAACTTAAAAATTAGCTTACGTAAAGAAACTTCTGTATTCTCATATTTTTATTACATATATGACGGGGTTCACCCCCTCGTCAGTACCTCACTCTTCACGCTAAAGCTTAAATTTTGTCCCAGTTTCTTAAGAATGACCCCTGAATAACAAAAGCCGTAGAATAAATAGTTGAAATTTCTAAAAATACTTTAGCGTAAAGAGCGAGGTATTAGGAGGAAGAGAGCCCCTCATATGCGTAATAATTTCTGTTCCTTTTAACAGAAATTATTCTGGAATATTTACAGGAAAATAATAACAGGAATATTCTGTTCCTTTCAGTTGAAAAACTTTGTCATATTTATTTTTTCATTGTTTTTTTAAATAATGCTAGAAAATCCTGCGCTCCCTTCATGGAAATTTTCTTCCCCCATGACAAATTCATCCATGAAAAGTTCCCCCGACATGTCCCCCTCTTCTCAACCCCTGCTTCCAACCAAATGAAAACGCCCCAGAAAATGTCTGTACACTTCTCAATAACCATTACTATATGTGAGCACTGGTCAGTGTTAGTAACTTGTAGCCCCTCCCATGGGGACTGTGGGGGAGTAGGTCATCCCAAAAGGCATAGTTGTAAGGATTTTCAACTATGCTGAATAAAATGGCTATCTCAGAATTTTGATCCGGTGACTTTGGGAAAATAATTAGCATGCGACGAGGGCCTAGGTGCCCTCCGATTTTTTTGGTCAATTGAAAAGGGCACTAGAACTTTTCATCTCCGTTAGAATGAACCCTCTCGCAATATTCTAGGACCACTGGGTCGATACGATCACCCCTGAAAAAAAAACAACAACAAAAAACAAGCAAATAAACACGCATCCGTGATCTGCCTTCTGACATAAAAACACAAAATTCCACATTTTTAAACAGTTCGTGGTAACGAGCTGTAGTAAGGAGCGACCAGGCTCAATAGTAACCAAAACTCTAACAAAAATGGAATTTTGATACCAATAGTTATATCAAAAGAATGGCATTTTAATGCTGATTTTAAATATATAAGTTTCATCAAGATTGGTCTTACCCATCCAAAGTTACGAGCCTGAAAAAATTTGCCTCATTTTAGAAAATAGGGGGAAACACCCCCTAAACGTCAAACGATCTTAACAAAAATCACACATCAGATTCAGCGTATCATAGAACCTTGTTGTGGAAGTTTCAAGCCCCAATCTATAAAAACGTGGAATTTCGCATTTTTTGCCAGAAGAAAAATCACGGATGCGTGTTTATTTGTTTTTTTTTTTGCCAGGGGTGATCGTATCGACTCAGTGGTCCCATAATGTCGCGAAAGGGCTCATTCTAACGGAAATGATAATTTCTAATACCCTGTTTAAGTGACCAAAAAATTGGAGGGCACCTAGGCCCCCTCCCAGGGTCATTTTCCCCCAAATTCACCGGATCAAAATTCTGAGATAGTCATTTTATTCACCACAGTCGAAAAACCCAATAACTATGTCTTTGAGGACGACTTATTACCCCGCAGTCCCCGTGGGAGGGGCTGCAAGTTACAATCTTTGACCTGTGTGCACATATAGTAATGGTTACTAAGAAGTGTAGAGACGTTTTCAGGGGGATTTTTTTTGGTTTGGGGGGGATATTTGAGGGGGAGGGTTACCGGGGAGGATTTTTCCATGGACGAACTTCTCATGGGGGAAGAGACTTTCAATGGAGGGGGCGCATGATTTTCTAGTATTGTTTAAAAAAAAACAATGAAAAAATAAACATGAAAAGTTTTTTTTTCTACTGAAAGTAAGAAGCAGCATTAAAACTTAAAACGAACAGAAATTATTACGCATCTGAGGGGTCTACCTCCTCGTAATACCTCGCTCTTTAAGCTAAAGCATTTTTTGTAATTTCAACTATTTATTCTAAGGCCTTTGTGATTCAGGGGTCATTCTTAAGGAATTGGGACAAAATTTAAGCTTTAATATCAAGAGCGAGGTATCGACGATGGGTGAGCCCCCTCATATACGCAATAAAAACATACGAATATTGAAGTTCGCTACGTAATTTAATTCGTAAGTTACGTATATTTTTTACTTATGAAAACGTTCGTAAAAAGTTAAAAGTTATAGTTGCCTTTTTAAGTAATCAAAAAATAGGAGGGCAACTAGGTCTCCTCCCTCGCTCCTTTTTTCTCAAAATCTTCCGATTAAAACTGTGAAAAAGCCATTTAGCCCCAAAAAATTAATATGCAAATTTCGTTTTAATTATTTATGTGTGGAGAGCCAAGATCAAACCATGCATTAATTCAAAGACGTCCAGAAATTAAACAAAAAAAAACAAGTTTTTTTAAATGAAAGTAAGGAGCGACATTAAAACTTAAAACGAACAGAAATTACTCCGTATATGAAAGGGGCTTTTCCTCCTCAACGCCCCGCTCTTTACGCTAAAGTTTGACTCTTTTTCTTAACTCTACATTTTAAAACAGTAAAAAACCTTAGCGTAAAGAGCGGGGCGTTGAGGAGAAAAAGCCCCTTTCATATACGGAGTAATTTCTGATCGTTTTAAGTTTTAATGTCGCTCCTTACTTTCACTTAAAAAAAACTTTTTTTTTTGTTTAATTGTAGATAGGAGCTTGAAACTACAGTAGTATTCTCTGATACGCTGAATCTGGTGGTGTAAATTTTGTTAAGGTTCTATGATTTTTACGGGTTGTTTCCTCCTCACCTGTGCTTCCAAACTTAAGTCTCTAGCCGGCAATCCTTCAATTCGTCGCAATCCAAGTTTTTACCACCAGTCAAGACCCGGTAGGGCAACGGGGAGGAAGCTACGGGGTTCTGCTCCGCCTCAAGGTTTGTCACTTGACCTAAATCTCTTGACTTGTCTAGTTCTTCACCATACCGCATTATTAGGTATTTTGGATATTTACATCTACCAAGCTCCAAATACTTTTTACAAAGGCGCTGTCTATGTGTGGTAACACTTTTAAGATGTATACCTCGCTTTGATTTAATTTTCCACATGATTTCGGCTTTGTGTGCACAACTTTACTGAAGGCTCCTGACTATTTCTCATTTCTAGGTTTCTTCATTGCATTGAAATATATGAAAATCTCACACTCTATTAACAAGCAGCTGATTATACCAGCCTGTCATTTTTGTCTCTGGGGGGTATTATCGCCGATCTGAAAAGATTCTTTCTGGCAACCGACTTGTAAAAATTTCAGGTAGCTGAAAATATTCCAGGGGACTGTTAGAAAACAGGAAAATAAATCGAAAAATGGTTCCAATCATCTTACAGGTTATTGTCTTCTGCTCATGATAGTACCGATTTTGCTCTAAAAGCAATATCCTTTATCGAGTACACTTGTGAAAAAGACCTAGACATTTTCTAAGATTTCTAAGAAATTAGAGGAAATAGAGCAAAATCCTTTCAAACATTTTGTAGCATCTTCAAGAAGCTATGGCCTGATATTAAAAGCGGCATCTTCCGCCAATGAATACTTGAGTACCTTTCAAAAATAATTTTTCAATTTAACATAGGATTTTCAAGTTCCATCAGTTCACTTAATCACGGCCTTAACTAACGAAAGAGTTATGGTGCATCAAGAGTAAGAATAGTATATCAACTGCTATTGTAGTGTGCATAATTGACTTTGCTTGTAAATTGTAATTTGCTTAAAATTTTAAAGAACAATTTTACATATAAATTATCCGGCTGTACGATCGGGTTGAAAATTCTGTAATTTTGTTTCAGTACGGTGTTACGGGACCATATCGGAACACTCAGATATATATATATATATATATATATATATATATATATATATATTATATATATATATATATATATATATATATATATATATATATATATATATATATATATATATATATATTTATATATATATATATATATATATTTATATATATATAGATATATATATATATATATATATATATATATATATATAGACTAGCTTTGGTGTGGCGGTCCCGGTCTGTAACGTCATAAAGTCTCAATGGTTCTGGTGGTGCAGCCAGTTGAGGAAGTTCAACTTTTCCTGAGGTACAACACATTCCATTGTTTCACCATTAAATTTCCAGCCTTGCAATCGGGACAAATTTTAGACTAGTCCCGATTTGAACTCATCTACTCAAGCTATAATCATAGACTGGGCTGTACCTGAATGTCAGGCGATAATTTTCACGTTGCTCTTGTGATTCCTCGGCACTTTTTCTTTTGGCATTATCTCTTTGAGCCGCAGCCTGTTTTCACGTTGTTCTTGTGATTCTTCGGCACGCTTTCTTTTGGCATTATCTCTTTGAGCCGCAAGCCTGTTTTCACGTTGTTCTTGTAATTCCTCGGCATGATCTTTTCGGTAATTCACATTGCTATATATATATATATATATTATATATATATATATATATATATATATATATATATATATATATATATATTTATATATATATTATAGATTAGGTTGGAGGAGGAGCGGGTGTAGCTGTGTTGGCCTCAGGCGGCTTGGTACTGCCCTGAATTATTATTATTATTAGTAGTAGTTAAACAAATATGAAGATCAAAGAAATATGCGATTAGAATACATGCAACAACAAGGATTAAAACGAATTAGAATGAAACTAAAGAAGGAAGAAATATGTGGCTAAAAGATATGCCAAAGCGAGAACACAGAAATATACGGTTAGAGGATAAGTGTTT
>NW_027066240.1:0-19215 GCF_032884065.1 Artemia franciscana
GTGATTAAAGGCTCTTTTCCTATTTTAAAAGTTTTAGTTTTCGAGGGTAATAGCTACGTATGTTGAAAAAATGAAGATATTAGACTATTTTATGATTGCACATGGTAAAGAATGTGATTAAAGGCTCTTTTCCTATGTCGAAAGTTTTAGTTTTCGAGGGTAATAGCTAAGTATGTTGAAAAAATGAAGATATTAGACTATTTTATGATTGCAAATGGTAAAGAATATGATTAAAGGCTCTTTTCCTATTTCAAAAGTTTTAGTTTTCGAGGGTAATAGCTTTGTCTGTGGAAAAAATGAAGATATTAGACAATTTTATGATTGCACATGGTAAAGAATGTGATTAAAGGCTCTTTTCCTATGTCAAAAGTTTTAGTTTTCGAGGGTAATAGCTAAGTATGTTGAAAAAATGAAGATATTAGACTATTTTATGATTGCAATTGGTAAAGAATGTGATTAAAGGCTCTTTTCCTATGTCAAAAGTTTTAGTTTTCGAGGGTAATAGCTACGTATGTTGAAAAAATGAAGATATTAGACTATTTTATGATTGCAAATGGTAAAGAATGTGATTAAAGGCTCTTTTCCTATTTCAAAAGTTTTAGTTTTCGAGGGTAATAGCTAGGTCTGTGAAGAAAATGAAGATATTAGACTATTTTATGATTGCACATGGTAAAGAATGTGATTAAGGGCTCTTTTCCTATGTCAAAAGTTTTAGTTTTCGAGGGTAATAGCTTTGTCTGTGGAAAAAATAAAGATATTAGACAATTTTATGATTGCACATGGTAAAGAATGTGATTAAAGGCTCTTTTCCTATTTCAAAAGTTTTAGTTTTCGGGGGTAATAGCTACGTATGTTGAAAAAATGACCATATTAGACTATTTTATGATTGCAAATGGTAAAGAATGTGACTAAAGGCTCTTTTCCTATTTCGAAAGTTTTAGTTTTCGAGGGTAATAGCTACGTATGTTGAAAAAATGACCATATTAGACTATTTTATGATTGCAAATGGTAAAGAATGTGATTAAAGACTCTTTTCCTATTTCAAAAGTTTTAGTTTTCGAGGGTAATAGCTTTGTCTGTGGAAAAAATGAAGATATTAGACAATTTTATGATTGCACATGGTAAAGAATGTGATTAAAGGCTCTTTTCCTATTTCAAAAGTTTTAGTTTTCGAGGGTAATAGCTACGTATGTTGAAAAAATGAAGATATTAGACAATTTTATGATTGCACATGGTAAAGAATGTGATTAAAGGCTCTTTTCCTATGTCAAAAGTTTTAGTTTTCGAGGGTAATAGATACGTATGTTGAAAAAATGAAGATATTAGACTATTTTATGATTGCAAATGGTAAAGAATGTGATTAAAGGCTCTTTTCCTATTTCAAAAGTTTTAGTTTTCAAGGGTAATAGCTTTGTCTGTGGAAAAAATGAAGATATTAGACAATTTTATGATTGCACATGGTAAAGAATGTGATTAAAGGCTCTTTTCCTATTTCAAAAGTTTTAGTTTTTGAGGGTAATAGCTTTGTCTGTGGAAAAAATGAAGATATTAGACAATTTTATGATTGCACATGGTAAAGAATGTGATTAAAGGCTCTTTTCCTATTTCAAAAGTTTTAGTTTTCGAGGGTAAAAGCTACGTATGTTGAAAAAATGAAGATATTAGACTGTTTTATGATTGCAAATGGTAAAGAATGTGATTAAAGGCTCTTTTCCTATGTCAAAAGTTTTAGTTTTCGAGGGTAATAGCTACGTATGTGGAAAAAATGAAGATATTAGACTATTTTATGATTGCAAATGGTAAAGAATGTGATTAAAGGCTCTTTTCCTATTTCAAAAGTTTTAGTTTTCGAGGGTAATAGATACGTATGTTGAAAAAATGAAGATATTAGACAATTTTATGATTGCACATGGTAAAGAATGTGATTAAAGGCTCTTTTCCTATGTCAAAAGTTTTAGTTTTCGAGGGTAATAGCTACGTATGTTGAAAAAATGAAGATATTAGACTATTTTATGATTGCAAATGGTAAAGAATGTGATTAAAGGCTCTTTTTCTATTTCAAAAGTTATAGTTTTCGAGGGTAATAGCTATGTCTGTAGAAAAAATGAAGATATTAGACAATTTTATGATTGCACATGGTAAAGAATGTGATTAAAGGCTCTTTTCCTATTTCAAAAGTT
The DNA here is from genome assembly GCF_032884065.1 of Artemia franciscana. Lineage (NCBI taxonomy): Eukaryota > Metazoa > Arthropoda > Branchiopoda > Anostraca > Artemiidae > Artemia > Artemia franciscana. Next base: position 2,181 of record NW_027066240.1, read on the forward strand.
TTAGTTTTCGAGGGTAATAGCTAAGTATGTTGAAAAAATGAAGATATTAGACTATTTTATGATTGCACATGGTAAAGAATGTGATTAAAGGCTCTTTTCCTATTTCAAAAGTTTTAGTCTTCGAGGGTAATAGCTTTGTCTGTGAAAAAATAAAGATATTTGACAATTTTATGATTGCACATGGTAAAGAATGTGATTAAAGGCTCTTTTCCTATTTCAAAAGTTTTAGTTTTCGAGGGTAATAGCTACGTATGTTGGAAAAATGAAGATATTAAACTATTTTATGATTGCACATGGTAAAGAATGTGATTAAAGGCTCTTTTCCTATTTCAAAAGTTTTAGTTTTCGAGGGTAATAGCTACGTATGTTGAAAAAATGAAGATATTAGACAATTTTATGATTGCACATGGTAAAGAATGTGATTAAAGGCTCTTTTCCTATGTCAAAAGTTTTAGTTTTCGAGGGTAATAGCTACGTATGTTGAAAAAATGAAGATATTAGACTATTTTATGATTGCACATGGTAAAGAATGTGATTAAAGGCTCTTTTCCTATTTCAAAAGTTTTAGTTTTCGAGGGTAATAGCTACGTATGTTGAACAAATGAAGATATTAGACTATTTTATGATTGCAAATGGTAAAGTATGTGATTAAAGGCTCTTTTCCTATTTTAAAAGTTTTAGTTTTCGAGGGTAATAGCTACATATGTTGAAAAAATGAAGATATTAGACTATTTTATGATTGCAAATGGTAAAGAATGTGATTAAAGGCTCTTTTCTTATGTCAAAAGTTTTAGTTTTCGAGGGTAATAGCTACATATGTTGAAAAAATGAAGATATTAGACTATTTTATGATTGCAAATGGTAAAGAATATGATTAAAGACTCTTTTCCTATGTCAAAAGTTTTAGTTTTCGAGGGTAATAGCTACGTATGTTGAAAAAATGAAGATATTAGACTATTTTATGATTGCAAATGGTAAAGAATGTGATTAAAGGCTCTTTTCCTATTTCAAAAGTTTTAGTTTTCGAGGGTAATAGCTTTGTCTGTGGAAAAAACGAAGATATTAGACAATTTTATGATTGCACATGGTAAAGAATGTGATTAAAGGCTCTTTTCCTATTTCAAAAGTTTTAGTTTTCGAGGGTAATAGCTACGTATGTTGAAAAAATGAAGATATTAGACTATTTTATGATTGCAAATGGTAAAGAATGTGATTAAAGGCTCTTTTCCTATTTCAAAAGTTTTAGTTTTCGAGGGTAATAGCTACGTATGTTGAAAAAATGAAGATATTAGACTATTTTATGATTGCAAATGGTAAAGAATGTGATTAAAGGCTCTTTTCCTATTTCAAAAGTTTTAGTTTTCGAGGGTAATAGCTACGTATGTTGAAAAAATGAAGATATTAGACTATTTTATGATTTCAAATGGTAAAGAATGTGATTAAAGGCTCTTTTCCCATGTCAAAAGTTTTAGTTTTCGAGGGTAATAGCTACATATGTTGAAAAAATGAAGATATTAGACTATTTTATGATTGCAAATGGTAAAGAATGTGATTAAAGGCTCTTTTCCTATGTCAAAAGTTTTAGTTTTCGAGGGTAATAGCTACGTATGTTGAAAAAATGAAGATATTAGACTATTTTATGATTGCAAATGGTAAAGAATGTGATTAAAGGCTCTTTTCCTATTTCAAAAGTTTTAGTTTTCGAGGGTAATAGCTACGTATGTTGAAAAAATGAAGATATTAGACTATTTTATGATTGAAAATGGTAAAGAATGTGATTAAAGGCTCTTTTCCTATGTCAAAAGTTTTAGTTTTCGAGGGTATTAGCTACGTATGGTGAAAAAATGAAGATATTAGACTATTTTATGATTGCAAATAGTAAAGAATGTGATTAAAGGCTCTTTTCCTATGTCAAAAGTTTAGATTTCGAGGGTAATAGCTACGTATGTTGAAAAAATGAAGATATTAGACTATTTTATGATTGCAAATTGTAAAGAATGTGATTAAAGGCTCTTTACCTATTTCAAATGTTTTAGTTTACGAGGGTAATAGCTTTGTCTGTGGAAAAAATGAAGATATTAGACAATTTTATGATTGCAAATGGTAAAGAATGTGATTAAAGGCTCTTTTCCTATGTCAAAAGTTTTAGTTTTCGAGGGTAATAGCTACGTATGTTGAAAAAATGAAGATATTAGACTATGATATGATTGCACATGGTAAAGAATGTGATTAAAGGCTCTTTTCCTATTTCAAAAGTTTTAGTTTTCAAGGGTAAGAGCTTTGTCTGTGGAAAAAATGAAGATATTAGACTATTTTATGATTGCACATGGTAAAGAATGTGATTAAAGGCTCTTTTCCTGTGTCAAAAGTTTTAGTTTTCGAGGGTAATAGCTACGTATGTTGAAAAAATGAAGATATTACACAATTTTAGGATTGCAAATGGTAAAGAATGTGATTAAAGGGTCTTTTCCTATGTGAAAAGCTTTAGTTTTCGAGGGTAATAGCTACGTATGTTGAAAAAATGAAGATATTAGACTATTTTATGATTGCACATGGTAAAGAATGTGATTAAAGGCTCTTTTCCTATGTCAAAAGTTTTAGTTTTCGAGGGTAATAGCTACGTATGTTGAAAAAATGAAGATATTAGACTATTTTATGATTGCAAATGGTAAAGAATGTGATTAAAGGCTCTTTTCCTATTTCAAAAGTTTTAGTTTTCGAGGGTAATAGCTTTGTCTGTGGAAAAAATGAAGATATTAGACAATTTTATGATTGCACATGGTAAAGAATGTGATTAAAGGCTCTTTTCCTATGTCAAAAGTTTTAGTTTTCGAGGGTAATAGCTAAGTATGTTGAAAAAATGAAGATATTAGACTATTTTATGATTGCAAATGGTAAAGAATGTGATTAAAGGCTATTTTCCTATGTCAAAAGTTTTAGTTTTCGAGGGTAATAGCTACGTATGTTGAAAAAATGAAGATATTAGACTATTTTATGATTGCAAATGGTAAAGAATGTGATTAAAGGCTCTTTTCCTATTTCAAAAGTTTTAGTTTTCGAGGGTAATAGCTAGGTCTGTGAAGAAAATGAAGATATTAGACTATTTTATGATTGCACATGGTAAAGAATGTGATTAAAGGCTCTTTTCCTATGTCAAAAGTTTTAGTTTTCGAGGATAATAGCTACGTATGTTGAAAAAATGAAAATATTAGACTATTTTATGATTGCAAATGGTAAAGAATGTGATTAAAGGCTCTATTACTATTTCAAAAGTTTTAGTTTTCGAGGGTAATAGCTGGGTCTGTGAAAAAAATGAAGATATTAGACTATTTTATGATTGCCCATGGTAAAGAATGTGATTAAAGGCTCTTTTCTATGTCAAAAGTTTTAGTTTTCGAGGGGAATAACTTTGTCTGCGGAAAAAATGAAGATATTAGACAATTTTATGATTGCACATGGTAAAGAATGTGATTAAAGGCTGTTTTCCTATTTCAAAAGTTTTAGTTTTCGAGGGTAATAGCTACGTATGTTGAAAAAATGAAGATATTAGACAATTTTATGATTGCAAATGGTAAAGAATGTGATTCAAGGCTCTTTTCCTATGTCAAAAGTTTTAGTTTTCGAGGGTAATAGCTACGTATGTTGAAAAAATGAAGATATTAGACTATTTTATGATTGCACATGGTAAAGAGTGTGATTAAAGGCTCTTTTCCTATTTCAAAAGTTTTAGTTTTCGAGGGTAAGAGCTTTGTCTGTGGAAAAAATGAAGATATTAGACTATTTTATGATTGCACATGGTAAAGAATGTGATTAAAGGCTCTTTTCCTATGTCAAAAGTTTTAGTTTTCGAGGGTAGTAGCTACGTATGTTGAAAATTGAAGATATTAGACAATTTTATGATTACAAATGGTAAAGAATGTGATTAACGGCTCTTTTCCTATGTCAAAAGTTTTAGTTTTCGAGGGTAATAACTACGTATGTTGAAAAAATGAAGATATTAGACTATTTTATGATTGCAAATGGTAAAGAATGTGATTAAAGGCTCTTTTCCTATGTCAACAGTTTTAGTTTTCGAGGATAATAGCTACGTATGTTGAAAAAATGAAGATATTAGACTATTTTATGATTGCAAATGGTAAAGAATGTGATTAAAGGCTCTATTACTATTTCAAAAGTTTTAGTTTTCGAGGGTAATAGCTAGGTCTGTGAAAAAAATGAAGATATTAGACTATTTTATGATTGCCCATGGTAAAGAATGTGATTAAAGGCTCTTTCCTATGTCAAAAGTTTTAGTTTTCGAGGGTAATAACTTTGTCTGTGGAAAAAATGAAGATATTAGACAATTTTATGATTGCACATGGTAAAGAATGTGATTAAAGGCTCTTTTCCTATTTCAAAAGTTTTAGTTTTCGAGGGTAATAGCTACGTATGTTGAAAAAATGAAGATATTAGACAATTTTATGATTGCAAATGGTAAAGAATGTGATTAAAGGCTCTTTTCCTATGTCAAAAGTTTTAGTTTTCGAGGGTAATAGCTACGTATGTTGAAAAAAATGAAGATATTAGACTATTTTATGATTGCACATGGTAAAGAATATGATTAAAGGCTCTTTTCCTATTTCAAAAGTTTTAGTTTTTGAGAGTAATAGCTACGTATGTTGAAAAAATGAAGATATTAGACTATTTTATCCTATTTCAAAAGTTTTAGTTTTCGAGGGTAATAGCTTTGTCTGTGGAAAAAATGAAGATATTAGACAATTTTATGATTGCACATGGTAAAGAATGTGATTAAAGGCTCTTTTCCTATGTCAAAAGTTTTAGTTTTCGAGGGTAATAGCTACGTATGTTGAAAAAATGAAGATATTAGACTATTTTATGATTGCAAATGGTAAAGAATGTGATTAAAGGCTCTTTTCCTATTTCAAAAGTTTTAGTTTTCGAGGATAATAGCTAGGTCTCTGAAGAAATGAAGATATTAGACTATTTTATGATTCCAGATGGTAAAGAATGCGATTAAAGGCTCTTTTCCTATTTTAAGTTTTAGTTTTCGAGGGTAATAGCTTTGTCTGTGGAAAAAATGACGATATTAGACAATTTTATGATTGCACATGGTAAAGAATGTGATTAAAGGCTCTTTTCCTATTTCAAAAGTTTAAGTTTTCGGGGGTAATAACTACGTATGTTGAAAAAATGAAGATATTAGACAATTTTATGATTGCACATGGTAAAGAATGTGATTAAAGACTCTTTTCCTATTTCAAAAGTTTTAGTTTTCGAGGGTTAAAGTTACGTATGTTGAAAAATTGAAGATATTAGACTATTTTATGATTGCAAATGGTAAAGAATGTGATTAAAGGCTCTTTTCCTATTTCAAAAGTTTTAGTTTTCGAGGGTAATAGCTTTGTCTGTGGAAAAAATGAAGATATTAAACAATTTTATGATTGCACATGGTAAAGAATGTGATTAAAGGCTCTTTTCCTATGTCAAAAGTTTTAGTTTTCGAGGGTAATAGCTACGTATGTTGAAAAAATGAAGATATTAGACTATTTTATGATTGCAAATGGTAAAGAATGTGATTAAAGGCTCTTTTCCTATTTCAAAAGTTTTAGTTTTCGAGGGTAATAGCTTTGTCTGTGGAAAAAATGAAGATATTAGACAATTTTATGATTGCACATGGTAAAGAATGTGATTAAAGGCTCTTTTACTATTACAAAAGTTTTAGTTTTCGAGGGTAATAGCTACGTATGTTGAAAAAATGAAGATATTAGACTATTTTATGATTGCAAATGGTAAAGACTGTGATTAAAGGCTCTTTTCCTATGTCTAAAGTTTTAGTTTTCGAGGGTAATAGCTATGTATGTTGAAAATAATGATGATATTAGACTATTTTATGATTGCAAATGGTAAAGAATGTGATTAAAGGCTCTTTTCCTATTTCAAAAGTTTTAGTTTTCGAGGGTAATAGCTATATCTGTAGAAAAAATGAAGATATTAGACAATTTTATGATTGCACATGGTAAAGAGTGTGATTAAAGGCTCTTTTCCTATTTCAAAAGTTCTAATTTTCGAGGGTAATAGCTACGTATGTTGAAAAAATGAAGATATTAGACAATTTTATGATTGCAAATGGTAAAGAATGTGATTAAAGGCTCTTTTCCTATGTCAAAAGTTTTAGTTTTCGAGGGTAATAGCTACGTATGTTGAAAAAATGAAGATATTAGACTATTTTATGATTGCAAATGGTAAAAAATGTGATTAAAGGCTCTTTTCCTATTTCAAAAGTTTTAGTTTCCGAGGGCAATAGCTACGTAGGTTGAAAAAATGAAGATATTAGACAATTTTATGATTGCACATGGTAAAGAATGTGATTAAAGGCTCTTTTTCTATTTCAAAAGTTTTAGTTTTCGAGGGTAATAGCTACGTATGTTGAAAAAATGAAGATATTAGACTATTTTATGATTGCAAATGGTAAAGAATGTGATTAAAGGCTCTTTTCCTATTTCAAAAGTTTTAGTTTTCGAGGGTAATAGCTACGTATGTTGAAAAAATGAAGATATTAGACTATTTTATGATTCCAAATGGTAAAGAATGTGATTAAAGGCTCTTTTCCTATGTCAAAAGTTTTAGTTTTCGAGGGTAATAGCTACGTATGTTGAAAAAATGAAGATATTAGACTATTTTATGATTGCCAATGGTAAAGAATGTGATTAAAGGCTCTTTTCCTATGTCAAAAGTTTTAGTTTTTGAGGGTAATAGCTACGTATGTTGAAAAAATGAAGATATTAGACTATTTTATGATTTCAAATGGTAAAGAATGTGATTAAAGGCTCTTTTCCTATTTCAAAAGTTTTGGTTTTTGAGGGTAATAGCTTTGTCTGTGGAAACAAATGAAGATATTAGACAATTTTATGATTGCACATGGTAAAGAATGTGATTAAAGGCTCTTTTCCTATTTCAAAAGTTTTAGTTTTCGAGGGTAAAAGCTACGTATGTTGAAAAAATGAAGATATTAGACTGTTTTATGATTGCAAATGGTAAAGAATGTGATTAAAGGCTCTTTTCCTATGTCAAAAGTTTTAGTTTTCGAGGGTAATAGCTACGTATGTTGAAAAAATGATGATATTAGACTATTTTATGATTGCAAATGGTAAAGAATGTGATTAAAGGCTCTTTTCCTATTTCAAAAGTTTTAGTTTTCGAGGGTAATAGCTACGTATGTTGAAAAAATGAAGATATTAGACAATTTTATGATTGCACATGGTAAAGAATGTGATTAAAGGCTCTTTTCCTATTTCAAAAAATTTAGTTTTCGAGGGTAATAGCTACGTATGTAGAAAAAATGAAGATATTAGACTATTTTATGATTGCACATGGTAAAGAATGTGATTAAAGGCTCTTTTCCTATTTCAAAAGTTTTAGTTTTCGAGGGTAATAGCTACGTATGTTGAAAAAATGAAGATATTAGACAATTTTATGATTGCACATGGTAAAGAATGTGATTAAAGGCTCTTTTCCTATTTCAAAAGTTTTAGTTTTCGAGGGTAATAGCTACGTATGTTGAAAAAATGAAGATATTAGACAATTTTATGATTGCAAATGGTAAAGAATGTGATTAAAGGCTCTTTTCCTATGTCAAAAGTTTTAGTTTTCGAGGGTAATAGCTACGTATGTTGAAGAAAATGAAGATATTAGACTATTTTATGATTGCACATGGTAAAGAATATGATTAAAGGCTCTTTTCCTATTTCAAAAGTTTTAGTTTTTGAGGGTAATAGCTACGTATGTTGAAAAAATGAAGATATTAGACTATTTTATCCTATTTCAAAAGTTTTAGTTTTCGAGGGTAATAGCTTTGTCTGTGGAAAAAATGAAGATATTAGACAATTTTATGATTGCACATGGTAAAGAATGTGATTAAAGGCTCTTTTCCTATGTCAAAAGTTTTAGTTTTCGAGGGTAATAGCTACGTATGTTGAAAAAATGAAGATATTAGACTATTTTATGATTGCAAATGGTAAAGAATGTGATTAAAGGCTCTTTTCCTATGTCAAAAATTTTAGTTTTCGAGGGTAATAGCTACGTATGTTGAAAAAATGAAGATATTAGACTATTTTATGATTGCAAATGGTAAAGAATGTGATTAAAGGCTCTTTTCCTATTTCAAAAGCTTTAGTTTTCGAGGATAATAGCTAGGTCTCTGAAGAAATGAAGATTTTAGACTATTTTATGATTCCAGATGGTAAAGAATGCGATTAAAGGCTCTTTTCCTATGTCAAAAGTTTTAGTTTTCGAGGGTAATAGCTTTGTCTGTGGAAAAAATGACGATATTAGACAATTTTATGATTGCACATGGTGAAGAATGTGATTAAAGGCTCTTTTCCTATTTCAAAAGTTTAAGTTTTCGGGGGTAATAACTACGTATGTTGAAAAAATGAAGATATTAGACAATTTTATGATTGCACATGGTAAAGAATGTGATTAAAGACTCTTTTCCTATTTCAAAAGTTTTAGTTTTCGAGGGTAATAGCTACATATGCTGAAAAAATGAAGATATTAGACTATTTTATAATTGCAAATGGTAAAGAATGTGATTAAAAGCTCTTTTCCTATTTCAAAAGTTTTAGTTTTCGAGGGTAATAGCTTTGTCTGTGGAAAAAATGAAGATATTAGACAATTTTATGATTGCACATGGTAAAGAATGTGATTAAAGGCTCTTTTCCTATGTCAAAAGTTTTAGTTTTCGAGGGTAATAGCTACGTATGTTGAAAAAATGAAGATATTAGACTATTTTATGATTGCAAATGGTAAAGAATGTGATTAAAGGCTCTTTTCCTATGTCTAAAGTTTTAGTTTTCGAGGGTAATAGCTATGTATGTTGAAAATAATGATGATATTAGACTATTTTATGATTGCAAATGGTAAAGAATGTGATTAAAGGCTCTTTTCCTATTTCAAAAGTTTTAGTTTTCGAGGGTAATAGCTATATCTGTAGAAAAAATGAAGATATTAGACAATTTTATGATTGCACATGGTAAAGAGTGTGATTAAAGGCTCTTTTCCTATTTCAAAAGTTTTAATTTTCGAGGGTAATAGCTACGTATGTTGAAAAAATAAAGATATTAGACAATTTTATGATTGCAAATGGTAAAGAATGTGATTAAAGGCTCTTTTCCTATGTCAAAAGTTTTAGTTTTCGAGGGTAATAGCTACGTATGTTGAAAAAATGAAGATAATAGACTATTTTATGATTGCAAATGGTAAAAAATGTGATTAAAGGCTCTTTTCCTATTTCAAAAGTTTTAGTTTCCGAGGGCAATAGCTACGTAGGTTGAAAAAATGAAGATATTAGACAATTTTATGATTGCACATGGTAAAGAATGTGATTAAAGGCTCTTTTTCTATTTCAAAAGTTTTAGTCTTCGAGGGTAATAGCTACGTATGTTGAAAAAATGAAGATATTAGACTAGTTTATGATTGCACATGGTAAAGAATGTGATTAAAGGCTCTTTTCCTATTTCAAAAGTTTTAGTTTTCGAGGGTAATGGCTACGTATGTTGAAAAAATGAAGATATTAGACTATTTTATGATTGCAAATGGTAAAGAATGTGATTAAAGGCTCTTTTCCTATTTCAAAAGTTTTAGTTTTCGAGGGTAATAGCTACGTATGTTGAAAAAATGAAGATATTAGACTATTTTATGATTCCAAATGGTAAAGAATGTGATTAAAGGCTCTTTTCCTATGTCAAAAGTTTTAGTTTTCGAGGGTAATAGCTACGTATGTTGAAAAAATGAAGATATTAGACTATTTTATGATTGCCAATGGTAAAGAATGTGATTAAAGGCTCTTTTCCTATGTCAAAAGTTTTAGTTTTTGAGGGTAATAGCTACGTATGTTGAAAAAATGAAGATATTAGACTATTTTATGATTGCAAATGGTAATGAATGTGATTAAAGGCTCTTTTCCTATTTCAAAAGTTTTGGTTTTTGAGGGTAATAGCTTTGTCTGTGGAAAAAAATGAAGATATTAGACAATTTTATGATTGCACATGGTAAAGAATGTGATTAAAGGCTCTTTTCCTATTTCAAAAGTTTTAGTTTTCGAGGGTAAAAGCTACGTATGTTGAAAAAATGAAGATATTAGACTGTTTTATGATTGCAAATGGTAAAGAATGTGATTAAAGGCTCTTTTCCTATGTCAAAAGTTTTAGTTTTCGAGGGTAATAGCTACGTATGTTGAAAAAATGATGATATTAGACTATTTTATGATTGCAAATGGTAAAGAATGTGATTAAAGGCTCTTTTCCTATTTCAAAAGTTTTAGTTTTCGAGGGTAATAGCTACGTATGTTGAAAAAATGAAGATATAAGACAATTTTATGATTGCACATGGTAAAGAATGTGATTAAAGGCTCTTTTCCTATTTCAAAAAATTTAGTTTTCGAGGGTAATAGCTACGTATGTAGAAAAAATGAAGATATTAGACTATTTATGATTGCACATGGTAAAGAATGTGATTAAAGGCTCTTTTCTTATTTCAAAAGTTTTAGTTTTCGAGGGTAATTGCTACGTATGTTGAAAAAATGAAGATATTAGACTATTTTATGATTGCACATGGTAAAGAATGTGATTAAAGGCTCTTTTCCTATGTCAAAAGTTTTAGTTTTCGAGGATAATAGCTACGTGTGTTGAAAAAATGAAGATATTAGACTTTTTGTGATTGCACATGGTAAAGAATGTGATTAAAGGCTCTTTTCCTATTTCAAAAGTTTTAGTTTTCGAGGGTAATAGCTACGTATGTTGAAAAAATGAAGATATTAGACTATTTTATGATTGCAAATGGTAAAGAATGTGATTAAAGACTCTTTTCCTATGTCAAAAGTTTTAGTTTTCGAGGGTAATAGCTACGTATGTTGAAAAAATGAAGATATTAGACTATTTTATGATTGCAAATGGTGAAGAATGTGATTAAAGGCTCTTTTCCTATTTCAAAAGTTTTAGTTTTCGAGGGTAATAGCTTTTTCTGTGGAAAAAAACGAATATATTAGACAATTTTATGATTGCACATGGTAAAGAATGTGATTAAAGGCTCTTTTCCTATTTCAAAAGTTTTAGTTTTCGAGGGTAATAGCTACGTATGTTGAAAAAATGAAGATATTAGACTATTTTATGATTGCAAATAGTAAAGAATGTGATTAAAGGCTCTTTTCCTATGTCAAAACTTTTAGTTTTCGAGGGTAATAGCTACGTATGTTGAAAAAATGAAGATATTAGACTATTTTATGATTGCAAATGGTAAAGAATGTGATTAAAGGCTCTTTTCCTATGTCAAAAGTTTTAGTTTTCGAGGGTAATAGCTACGTATGTTGAAAAAATGAAGATATTAGACTATTTTATGATTGCAAATGGTAAAGAATGTGATTAAAGGCTCTTTTCCTATATCAAAAGTTTAAGTTTTCGAGGGTAATAGCTACGTATGTTGAAAAAATGAAGATATTAGACTATTTTATGATTGCAAATTGTAAAGAATGTGATTAAAGGCTCTTTACCTATTTCAAAAGTTTTAGTTTTCGAGGGTAATAGCTTTGTCTGTGGAAAAAAAGAAGATATTAGACAATTTTATGATTGCAAATGGTAAAGAATGTGATTAAAGGCTCTTTTCCTATGTCAAAAGTTTTAGTTTTCGAGGGTAATAGCTACGTATGCTGAAAAAATGAAGATATTAGACTATTTTATGATTACACATGGTAAAGAATGTGATTAAAGGCTCTTTTCCTATTTCAAAAGTTTTAGTTTTCGAGGGTAAGAGCTTTGTCTGTGGAAAAAATGAAGATATTAGACTATTTTATGATTGCAAATGGTAAAGAATGTGATTAAAGGCTCTTTTCCTATGTCAAAAGTTTTAGTTGTCGAGGGTAATAGCTACGTATGTTGAAAAAATGAAGATATTAGACAATTTTATGATTGCAAATGGTAAAGAATGTGATTAAAGGCTCTTTTCCTATGTGAAAAGTTTTAGTTTTCGAGGGTAATAGCTACGTATGTTGAAAAAATGAAGATATTAGACTATTTTATGATTGCACATGGTAAAGAATGTGATTAAAGGCTCTTTTCCTATTTCAAAAGTTTTAGTTTTCGAGGGTAATAGGTACGTATGTTGAAAAAATGAAGATATTAGACTATTTTATGATTGCACATGGTAAAGAATGTGATTAAAGGCTCTTTTCCTATGTCAAAAGTTTTAGTTTTCGAGGGTAATAGCTACGTATGTTAGAAAAATGAAGATATTAGACTATTTTATGATTGCAAATGGTAAAGAATGTGATTAAAGGCTCTTTTTCTATTTCAAAAGTTTTAGTTTTCGAGGTTAATAGCTTTGTCTGTGGAAAAAATGAAGATATTAGACAATTTTATGATTGCACATGGTAAAGAATGTGATTAAAGGCTCTTTTCCTATGTCAAAAGTTTTAGTTTTCGAGGGTAATAGCTAAGTATGTTGAAAAAATGAAGATATTAGACTATTTTATGATTGCAAATGGTAAAGAATGTGATTAAAGGCTCTTTTCCTATGTCAAAAGTTTTAGTTTTCGAGGGTAATAGCTACGTATGTTGAAAAAATGAAGATATTAGACTATTTTATGATTGCAAACGGTAAAGAATGTGATTAAAGGCTCTTTTAGTATTTCAAAAGTTTTAGTTTTCGAGGGTAATAGCTAGGTCTGTGAAGAAAATGAAGATATTAGACTATTTTATGATTGCATATGGTAAAGAATGTGATTAAAGGCTCTTTTCCTATGTCAAAAGTTTTAGTTTTCGAGGGTAATAGCTTTGTCTGTGGAAAAAATGAAGATATTAGACAATTTTGTGATTGCACATGGTAAAGAATGTGATTAAAGACTCTTTTCCTATTTCAAAAGTTTTAGTTTTCGAGGGTAATAGCTACGTATGTTGAAAAAATGACCATATTAGACTATTTTATGATTGCAAATGGTAAAGAATGTGATTAAAGGCTCTTTTCCTATTTCAAAAGTTTTAGTTTTCGAGGGTAATAGCTTTGTCTGTGGAAAAAATGAAGATATTAGACAATTTTATGATTGCACATGGTAAAGAATGTGATTAAAGGCTCTTTTCCTATTTCAAAAGTTTTAGTTTTCTGGGGTAATAGCTATGTATGTTGAAAAAATGAAGATATTAGACAATTTTATGATTGCACATGGTAAAGAATGTGATTAAAGACTCTTTTCCTATTTCAAAAGTTTTAGTTTTCGAGGGTAATAGCTACGTATGTTGAAAAAATGACCATATTAGACTATTTTATGATTGCAAATGGTAAAGAATGTGATTAAAGGCTCTTTTCCTATTTCAAAAGTTTTAGTTTTCGAGGGTAATAGCTTTGTCTGTGGAAAAAATGAAGATATTAGACAATTTTATGATTGCACATGGTAAAGAATGTGATTAAAGGCTCTTTTCCTATTTCAAAAGTTTTAGTTTTCGAGGGTAATAGCTACGTATGTTGAAAAAATGAAGATATTAGACAATTTTATGATTGCACATGGTAAAGAATGTGATTAAAGGCTCTTTTCCTATGTCAAAACTTTTAGTTTTCGAGGGTAATAGCTACATATGTTGAAAAAATGAAGATATTAGACTATTTTATGATTGCAAATGGTAAAGAATGTGATTAAAGGCTCTTTTCCTATTTCAAAAGTTTTAGTTTTCGAGGGTAATAGCTTTGTCTGTGGAAAAAATGAAGATATTAGACAATTTTATGATTGCAAATGGTAAAGAATGTGATTAAAGGCTCTTTTCCTATGTCAAAAGTTTTAGTTTTCGAGGGTAATAGCTACGTATGTTGAAAAAATGAAGATATTAGACTATTTTATGATTGCACATGGTAAAGAATGTGACTAAAGGCTCTTTTCCTATTTCAAAAGTTTTAGTTTTCGAGGGTAAGAGCTTTGTCTGTGGAAAAAATGAAGATATTAGACTATTTTATGATTGCACATGGTAAAGAATGTGATTAAAGGCTCTTTTCCTATGTCAAAAAATTTAGTTTTCGAGGGTAATAGCTACGTATGTTGAAAAAATGAAGATATTAGACAATTTTATGATTGCAAATGGTAAAGAATGTGATTAAAGGCTCTTTTCCTATGTCAAAAGTTTTAGTTTTCGAGGGTAATAGCTACGTATGTTGAAAAAATGAAGATATTAGACTATTTTATGATTGCACATGGTAAAGAATATGATTAAAGGCTCTTTTCCTATTTCAAAAGTTTTAGTTTTCGAGGGTAATAGCTACGTATGTTGAAAAAATTAAGATATTAGACTATTTTATCCTATTTCAAAAGTTTTAGTTTTCGAGGGTAATAGCTTTGTCTGTGGAAAAAATGAAGATATTAGACAATTTTATGATTGCACATGGTAAAGAATGTGATTAAAGGCTCTTTTCCTATGTCAATAGTTTTAGTTTTCGAGGGTAATAGCTACGTATGTTGAAAAAATCAAGATATTAGACTATTTTATGATTGCAAATGGTAAAGAACGTGATTAAAGGCTCTTTTCCTTTGTCAAAAGTTTTAGTTTTTGAGGGTAATAGCTACGTCTGTTGAAAAAATGAAGATATTAGACTATTTTATGATTGCAAATGGTAAAGAATGTGATTAAAGGCTCTTTTCCTATTTCAAAAGTTTTAGTTTTCAAGGGTAATAGCTAGGTCTGTGAAAAAATGAAGATATTAGACTATTTTATGATTCCAGATGGTAAAGAATGCGATTAAAGGCTCTTTTCCTATGTCAAAAGTTTTAGTTTTCGAGGGTAATAGCTTTGTCTGTGGAAAAAAAATGAAGATATTAGACAATTTTATGATTGCACATGGTAAAGAATGTGATTAAAGGCTCTTTTCCTATTTCAAAAGTTTTAGTTTTCGGGGGTAATAACTACGTATGTTGAAAAAATGAAGATATTAGACAATTTTATGATTGCACATGGTAAAGAATGTGATTAAAGACTCTTTTCCTATTTCAAAAGTTTTAGTTTTCGAGGGTAATAGCTACATATGTTGAAAAAATGAAGATATTAGACTATATTATGATTGCAAATGGTAAAGAATGTGATTAAAGGCTCTTTTCCTATTTCAAAAGTTTTAGTTTTCGAGGGTAATAGCTTTGTCTGTGTAAAAAATGAAGATATTAGACAATTTTATGATTGCACATGGTAAAGAATGTGATTAAAGGCTCTTTTTCTATTTCAAAAGTTTTAGTTTTCGAGGGTAATAGCTACGTATGTTGAAAAAATGAAGATATTAGACAATTTTATGATTGCACATGGTAAAGAATGTGATTAAAGGCTCTTTTCCTATGTCAAAAGTTTTAGTTTTCGAGGGTAATAGCTACGTATGTTGAAAAAATGAAGATATTAGACTATTTTATGGTTGCAAATGGTAAAGAATGTGATTAAAGGCTCTTTTCCTATTTCAAAAGTTTTAGTTTTCGAGGGTAATAGCTTTGTCTGTGGAAAAAATGAAGATATTAGACAATTTTATGATTGCACATGGTAAAAAATGTGATTAAAGGCTCTTTTCCTATGTCAAAAGTTTTAGTTTTCGAGGGTAATAGCTACGTATGTTGAAAAAATGAAGAAATTAGACTATTTTATCATTGCACATGGTAAAGAATGTGATTAAAGGCTCTTTTCCTATTTCAAAAGTTTTAGTTTTCGAGGGTAATAGCTTTGTCTGTGGAAAAAATGAAGATATTAGACTATTTTATGATCGCAAATGGTAAAGAATGTGATTAAAGGCTCTTTTCCTATGTCAAAAGTTTTAGTTTTCGAGGGTAATAGCTAAGTATGTTGGAAAAATGAAGATATTAGACTATTTTATGATTACAAATGGTAAAGAATGTGATTAAAGGCTCTTTTCCTATGTCAAAAGTTTTAGTTTTCGATGGTAATAGCTACGTATGTTGAAAAAATGAAGATATTAGACTATTTTATGATTGCAAATGGTAAAGAATGTGATTAAAGGCTCTTTTCCTATTTCAAAAGTTTTAGTTTTCGAGGTTAATAGCTAGGTCTGGGAAAAAAATGAAAATATTAGACTATTTTATGATTGCACATGGTAAAGAATGTGATTAAAGGCTCTTTTCCTATGTCAAAAGTTTTGGTTTTCGATTGTAATAGCTACGTATGTTTAAAAAATGAAGATATTAGACTATTTTATGATTGCAAATGGTAAAGAATGTGATTAAAGGCTCTTTTCCTATGTCAAAAGTTTTAGTTTTCGAGGGTAATAGCTACGTATGTTGAAAAAATGAAGATATTAGACAATTTTATGATTGCACATGGTAAAGAATGTGATTAAAGGCTCTTTTTCTATTTCAAAAGTTTTAGTTTTCGAGGGTAATAGCTACGTATGTTGAAAAAATGAAGATATTAGACAATTTTATGATTGCACATGGTAAAGAATGTGATTAAAGGCTCTTTTCCTATGTCAAAAGTTTTAGTTTTCGAGGGTAATAGCTACGTATGTTGAAAAAATGAAGATATTAGACTATTTTATGGTTGCAAATGGTAAAGAATGTGATTAAAGGCTCTTTTCCTATTTCAAAAGTTTTAGTTTTCGAGGGTAATAGCTTTGTCTGTGGAAAAAAATGAAGATATTAGACAATTTTATGATTGCACATGGTAAAAAATGTGATTAAAGGCTCTTTTCCTATGTCAAAAGTTTTAGTTTTCGAGGGTAATAGCTACGTATGTTGAAAAAATGAAGAAATTAGACTATTTTATCATTGCACATGGTAAAGAATGTGATTAAAGGCTCTTTTCCTATTTCAAAAGTTTTAGTTTTCGAGGGTAATAGCTTTGTCTGTGGAAAAAATGAAGATATTAGACTATTTTATGATCGCAAATGGTAAAGAATGTGATTAAAGGCTCTTTTCCTATGTCAAAAGTTTTAGTTTTCGAGGGTAATAGCTAAGTATGTTGGAAAAATGAAGATATTAGACTATTTTATGATTACAAATGGTAAAGAATGTGATTAA
>NW_027066241.1:0-19215 GCF_032884065.1 Artemia franciscana
TTTACCATTTGCAATCATAAAACCAGTCTAATATCTTCATTTTTTTCAACATACGTAGCTATTACCCTCGAAAACTAATACTTTTGAAATAGGAAAAGAGCCTTTAATCAGCATTCTTTACCTATGCAATCATAAAATTGTCTAATATCTTCATTTTTTCAACATACGTAGCTATTACCCTCGAAAACCTAAAACTTTTGAAATAGGAAAAGAGCCTTTAATCACATTCTTTACCATGTGCAATCATAAAATAGTCTAATATCTTCATTTTTTCAACATACGTAGCTATTACCCTCGAAAACTAAAACTTTGAAATAGGAAACGAGCCTTTAATCACATTCTTTACCATTTGCAATCATAAAATAGTCTAATATCTTCATTTTTTCAACATACATAGCTATTACCCTCGAAAACTAAAACTTTTGAAATAGGAAAAGAGCCTTTAATTACATTCTTTACCATGTGCAATCATAAAATAGTCTAATATCTTCATTTTTTCAACATACGTAGCTATTACCCTCGAAAACTAAAACTTTTGAAATAGGAAACGAGCCTTTAATCACATTCTTTACCATTTGCAATCATAAAATAGTCTAATATCTTCATTTTTTCAACATACGTCGCTATTACCCTCGAAAAGTAAAACTTTTGAAATAGGAAAAGAGCCTTTAATCACATTCTTTACCATGTGCAATCATAAATAGTCTAATATCTTCATTTTTCAACATACGTAGCTATTACCCGCAAAAACTAAAACTTTTGAAATAGGAAAAGAGCCTTTAATCACATTCTTTTACATTTGCAATCATAAAATAGTCTAATATCTTCATTTTTCAACATACGTAGCTATTACCCTCGAAAACTAAAACTTTTGAAATAGGAAAAGAGCCTTTAATCACATTCTTTACCATTTGCAATTATAAAATAGTCTAATATCTTCATTTTTTCAACCTACGTAGCTATTACCCTCGAAAACTAAAACTTTTGAAATAGGAAAAGAGCCTTTAATCACATTCTTTACCATTTGCAATCATAAAATAGTCTAATATCTTCATTTTTTCAACATACCTAGCTATTACCCTCGAAAACTAAATCTTTTGAAATAGGAAATGAGCCTTTAATCACATTCTTTACCATGTGCAATCATAAAATAGTCTAATATCTTCATTTTTCCACAGACCTAGCTATTACCCTCGAAAACTAAAACTTTTGAAATAGGAAAAGAGCCTTCAATCACATTCTTTACCATTTGCAATCATAAAAATAGTCTAATAGTCTTCATTTTTTTCAACATACGTAGCTATTACCCTCGAAAACTAAAACCTTTGAAATAGGAAAAGAGCCGTTAATCAAATTCTTTACCATGTGCAATCATAAAATTGTCTAATATCTTCATTTTTTCAACATACGTCGCTATTACCCTCGAAAACTAAAACTTTTGAAATAAGAAAGAGCCTTTAATCACATTCTTTACCATGTGCAATCATAAAATTGTCTAATATCTTCATTTTTTCAACATACGTAGCTATTACCCTCGAAAAACTAAATTTTTTGACATAGGGAAAAGAGCCTTTAATCACATTCTTACCATTTGCAATCATAAAACAGTCTAATATCTTCATTTTTTTCAACATACGTAGCTATTACCCTCGAAAACTAATACTTTTGAAATAGGAAAAGAGCCTTTAATCACATTCTTTACCTATGCAATCATAAAATTGTCTAATATCTTCATTTTTTCAACATACGTAGCTATTACCCTCGAAAACTAAAACTTTTGAAATAGGAAAAGAGCCTTTAATCACCTTCTTTACCATGTGCAATCATAAAATAGTCTAATATCTTCATTTTTTCAACATACGTAGCTATTACCCTCGAAAACTAAAACTTTTGAAATAGGAAACGAGCCTTTAATCACATTCTTTACCATTTGCAATCATAAAATAGTCTAATATCTTCATTTTTTCACATACATAGCTATTACCCTCGAAAACTAAAACTTTTGAAATAGGAAAAGAGCCTTTAATTACATTCTTTACCATGTGCAATCATAAAATAGTCTAATATCTTCATTTTTTCAACATACGTAGCTATTACCCTCGAAAACTAAAACTTTTGAAATAGGAAACGAGCCTTTAATCACATTCTTTACCATTTGCAATCATAAAATAGTCTAATATCTTCATTTTTTCAACATACGTAGCTATTACCCTCGAAAACTAAAACTTTTGAAATAGGAAAAGAGCCTTTAATCACATTCTTTACCATGTGCAATCATAAAATAGTCTAATATCTTCATTTTTTCAACATACGTAGCTATTACCCGCGAAAACTAAAACTTTTGAAATAGGAAAAGAGCCTTTAATCACATTCTTTTACATTTGCAATCATAAAATAGTCTAATATCTTCATTTTTCAACATACGTAGCTATTACCCTCGAAAACTAAAACTTTTGAAATAGGAAAAGAGCCTTTAATCACATTCTTTACCATTTGCAATTATAAAATAGTCTAATATCTTCATTTTTTCAACCTACGTAGCTATTACCCTCGAAAACTAAAACTTTTGAAATAGGAAAAGAGCCTTTAATCACATTCTTTACCATTTGCAATCAATAAAATAGTCTAATATCTTCATTTTTTCAACATACCTAGCTATTACCCTCGAAAACTAAATCTTTTGAAATAGGAAATGAGCCTTTAATCACATTCTTTACCATGTGCAATCATAAAATAGTCTAATATCTTCATTTTTCCACAGACCTAGCTATTACCCTCGAAAACTAAAACTTTTGAAATAGGAAAAGAGCCTTCAATCACATTCTTTGCATTTGCAATCATAAAATAGTCTAATATCTTCATTTTTTTCAACGTACGTAGCTATTACCCTCGAAAACTAAAACTTTTGAAATAGGAAAAGACCCTTAAATCAAATTCTTTACATGTGCAATCATAAAATTGTCTAATATCTTCATTTTTTCAACATACGTCGCTATTACCCTCGAAAACTAAACCTTTTGAAATAGGAATAGAGCCTTTAATCACATTCTTTACCTTTGCAAATTATAAAATTGTCTAATATCTTCATTTTT
Organism: Artemia franciscana; assembly: GCF_032884065.1. NCBI lineage: Eukaryota > Metazoa > Arthropoda > Branchiopoda > Anostraca > Artemiidae > Artemia > Artemia franciscana. The sequence goes on from NW_027066241.1 coordinate 3,093, forward strand.
TCAACATACGTATCTATTACCCTCGAAAACTAAAACTTTTGAAATAGGAAAAGAGCTTTTAATCACATTCTTTACCATGTGCAATCATAAAGTAGTCTAATATCTTCATTTTTTCAACATTTGTAGCTATTATCCTCAAAAACCTAAAACTTTTGACATAGGAAAAGAGCTTTAATCACATTCTTTACCATTTGCAATCATAAAATAGTCTAATATCTTCATTTTTCAACATACGTAGCTATTACCCTCGAAAACTAAAACTTTTGAAATAGGAAAAGAGCCTTTAATCACATTCATTACCATGTGCAATCATAAAATAGTCCAATATCTTCATTTTTTCAACAGACATAGCTATTACCCTCGAAAACTAAAACTTTTGAAATAGGAAAAGAGCCTTAATCACATTCTTTACCATTTGCAATCATAAAATAGTCTAATATCTTCATTTTTTCAAGCATACCTAGCTATTACCCTCGAAAACTAAAACTTTTGAAATAGGAAATGAGCCTTTAATCAAATTCTTTACCATGTGCAATCATAAAATAGTCTAATATCTTCATTTTTTCCACAGACCTAGCTATTACCCTCGAAAACTAAAACTTTTGAAATAGGAATATCTTCATTTTTTCAACATACGTAGCTATTACCCTCGAAAACTAAAACTTTTGAAATAGGAAAAGAGCCTTTAATCACATTCTTTACCATGTGCAATCATAAAATAGTCTAATATCTTCATTTTTTCAACATACGTAGCTATTACCCTCGAAAACTAAAACTTTTGAAATAGGAAAAGAGCCTTTAATCACATTCTTTACCATGTGCAATCATAAAATAGTCTAATATCTTCATTTTTTCAACATACGTAGCTATTACCCTCGAAAACTAAAACTTTTGAAATAGGAAAAGAGCCTTTAATCACATTCTTTACCATTTGCAATCATAAAATAGTCTAATATCTTCATTTTTTCAACATACGTAGCTATTACCCTCGAAAAACTAAAACTTTTGAAATAGGAAAAGAGCCTTTAATCACATTCTTTACCATTTGCAATCATAAAATAGTCTAATATCTTCATTTTTTCAACATACGTAGCTATTACCCTCGAAAACTAAAACTTTTGAAATAGGAAAAGAGCCTTTAATCACATTCTTTACCATTTGCAATCATAAAATAGTCTAATATCTTCATTTTTTCAACATACGTAGCTATTACCCTCGAAAACTAAAACTTTTGAAATAGGAAAAGAGCCTTTAATCACATTCTTTACCATTTGCAATCATAAAATAGTCTAATATCTTCATTTTTTCAACATACCTAGCTATTACCCTCGAAAACTAAAACTTTTGAAATAGGAAAAGAGCCTTTAATCACATTCTTTACCATTTGCAATCATAAAATAGTCTAATATCTTCATTTTTTTCAACGTACGTAGCTATTACCCTCGAAAACTAAAACTTTTGAAATAGGAAAAGAGCCTTTAATCACATTCTTTACCATTTGCAATCATAAAATAGTCTAATATCTTCATTTTTTCAACATACGTAGCTATTACCCTCGAAAACTAAAACTTTTGAAATAGGAAAAGAGCCTTTAATCACATTCTTTACCATGTGCAATCATAAAATAGTCTAATATCTTCATTTTTTCAACATACGTAGCTATTACCCTCGAAAACTAAAACTTTTGAAATAGAAAAGAGCCTTTAATCACATTCTTTACCATTTGCAATCATAAAATAGTCTAATATCTTCATTTTTTCAACATACGTAGCTATTACCCTCGAAAACTAAAACTTTTGACATAGGAAAAGAGCCTTTAATCACATTCTTTACCATGTGCAATCATAAAATAGTCTAATATCTTCATTTTTTCAACATACGTAGCTATTACCCTCGAAAACTAAAACTTTTGAAATAGGAAAAGAGCCTTTAATCACATTCTTTACCATTTGCAATTATAAAATTGTCTAATATCTTCATTTTTTCAACATACGTATCTATTACCCTCGAAAACTAAAACTTTTGAAATAGGAAAAGAGCCTTTATTCACATTCTTTACCATGTGCAATCATAAAGTAGTCTAATATCTTCATTTTTTCAACATTTGTAGCTATTACCCTCAAAAACTAAAACTTTTGACATAGGAAAAGAGCCTTTAATCACATTCTTTACCATTTGCAATCATAAAATAGTCTAATATCTTCATTTTTTCAACATACGTAGCTATTACCCTCGAAAACTAAAACTTTTGAAATAGGAAAAGAGCCTTTAATCACATTCTTTACCATGTGCAATCATAAAATAGTCCAATATCTTCATTTTTTCAACAGACATAGCTATTACCCTCGAAAACTAAAACTTTTGAAATAGGAAAAGAGCCTTTAATCACATTCTTTACCATTTGCAATCATAAAATAGTCTAATATCTTCATTTTTTCAACATACCTAGCTATTACCCTCGAAAACTAAAACTTTTGAAATAGGAAAAGAGCCTTTAATCACATTCTTTACCATTTGCAATCATAAAATAGTCTAATATCTTCATTTTTTCACAGACCTAGCTATTACCCTCGAAAACTAAAACTTTTGAAATAGGAATATCTTCATTTTTTCAACATACGTAGCTATTACCCTCGAAAACTAAAACTTTTGAAATAGGAAAAGAGCCTTTAATCACATTCTTTACCATGTGCAATCATAAAATAGTCTAATATCTTCATTTTTTCAACATACGTAGCTATTACCCTCGAAAACTAAAACTTTTGAAATAGGAAAAGAGCCTTTAATCACATTCTTTACCATTTGCAATCATAAAATAGTCTAATATCTTCATTTTTTCAACATACGTAGCTATTACCCTCGAAAACTAAAACTTTTGAAATAGGAAAAGAGCCTTTAATCACATTCTTTACCATGTGCAATCATAAAATAGTCTAATATCTTCATTTTTTCAACATACGTAGCTATTACCCTCGAAAACTAAAACTTTTGACATAGGAAAAGAGCCTTTAATCACATTCTTTACCATTTGCAATCATAAAATAGTCTAATATCTTCATTTTTTCAACATACGTAGCTATTACCCTCGAAAACTAAAACTTTTGACATAGGAAAAGAGCCTTTAATCACATTCTTTACCATTTGCAATCATAAAATAGTCTAATATCTTCATTTTTTCAACATACGTAGCTATTACCCTCGAAAACTAAAACTTTTGAATAGGAAAAGAGCCTTTAATCACATTCTTTACCATGTGCAATCATAAAATGTCTAATATCTTCATTTTTTCAACATACGTAGCTATTACCCTCGAAAACTAAAACTTTTGAAATAGGAAAAGAGCCTTTAATCACATTCTTTACCATGTGCAATCATAAAATAGTCTAATATCTTCATTTTTCCAACATACGTAGCTATTACCCTCGAAAACTAAAACTTTTGACATAGGAAAAGACCTTTAATCACATTCTTTACCATTTGCAATCATAAAATAGTCTAATATCTTCATTTTTTCAACATACGTAGCTATTACCCTCGAAAACTAAAACTTTTGACATAGGAAAAGAGCCTTTAATCACATTCTTTACCATGTGCAATCATAAAATAGTCTAATATCTTCATTTTTTCAACATACGTAGCTATTACCCTCGAAAACTAAAACTTTTGAAATAGGAAAAGAGCCTTTAATCACATTCTTTACCATTTGCAATCATAAAATAGTCTAATATCTTCATTTTTTCAACATACGTAGCTATTACCCTCGAAAACTAAAACTTTTGAAATAGGAAAAGAGCCTTTAATCACATTCTTTACCATGTGCAATCATAAAATAGTCTAATATCTTCATTTTTTCAACATACGTAGCTATTACCCTCGAAAACTAAAACTTTTGAAATAGGAAAAGAGCCTTTAATCACATTTTACCATTTGCAATCATAAAATAGTCTAATATCTTCATTTTTTCAACATACGTAGCTATTACCCTCGAAAACTAAAACTTTTGACATAGGAAAAGAGCCTTTATCACATTCTTTACCATTTGCAATCATAAAATAGTCTAATATCTTCATTTTTTCAACATACGTAGCTATTACCCTCGAAAACTAAAACTTTTGACATAGGAAAAGAGCCTTTAATCACATTCTTTACCATTTGCAATCATAAAATAGTCTAATATCTTCATTTTTCAACATACGTAGCTATTACCCTCGAAAACTAAAACTTTTGACATAGGAAAAGAGCCTTTAATCACATTCTTTACCATTTGCAATCATAAAATAGTCTAATATCTTCATTTTTTCAACATACGTAGCTATTACCCTCGAAAACTAAAACTTTTGAAAAGGAAAAGAGCCTTTAATCACATTCTTTACCATGCAATCATAAAATAGTCTAATATCTTCATTTTTTCAACATACGTAGCTATTACCCTCGAAAACTAAAACTTTTGAAATAGGAAAAGAGCCTTTAATCACATTCTTTACCATGTGCAATCATAAAATAGTCTAATATCTTCATTTTTTCAACATACATAGCTATTACCCTCGAAAACTAAAACTTTTGAAATAGGAAAAGAGCCTTTAATTACATTCTTTACCATGTGCAATCATTAAATAGTCTAATATCTTCATTTTTTCAACATACGTAGCTATTACCCTCGAAAACTAAAACTTTTGACATAGGAAAAGACCCTTTAATCACATTCTTTACCATGTGCAATCATAAAATAGTCTAATATCTTCATTTTTTCAACATACGTAGCTATTACCCTCGAAAACTAAAACTTTTGAAATAGGAAACGAGCCTTTAATCACATTCTTTACCATTTGCAATCATAAAATAGTCTAATATCTTCATTTTTTCAACATACATAGCTATTACCCTCGAAAACTAAAACTTTTGAAATAGGAAAAGAGCCTTTAATCACATTCTTTACCATGTGCAATCATAAAATAGTCTAATGTCTTCATTTTTTCAACATACGTAGCTATTACCCTCGAAAACTAAAACTTTTGAAATAGGAAAAGAGCCTTTAATCACATTCTTTACCATGTGCAATCATAAAATAGTCTAATATCTTCATTTTTTCAACATACGTAGCTATTACCCTCGAAAACTAAAACTTTTGAAATAGAAAACGAGCCTTTAATCACATTCTTAACCATTTGCAATCATAAAATAGTCTAATATCTTCATTTTTTCAACATACATAGCTATTACCCTCGAAAACTAAAACTTTTGAAATAGGAAAAGAGCCTTTAATTACATTCTTTACCATGTGCAATCATAAAATAGTCTAATATCTTCATTTTTTCAACATACGTAGCTATTACCCTCGAAAACTAAAACTTTTGAAATAGGAAACGAGCCTTTAATCACATTCTTTACCATTTGCAATCATAAAATAGTCTAATATCTTCATTTTTTCAACATACGTAGCTATTACCCTCGAAAACTAAAACTCTTGACATAGGAAAAGAGCCTTTAATCACATTCTTTACCATTTGCAATCATAAAATAGTCTAATATCTTCATATTTTCAACATACGTAGCTATTACCCTCGAAAACTAAAACTTTTGACATAGGAAAAGAGCCTTTAATCACATAATTTACCATTTGTAATCATAAAATAGTCTAATATCTTCATTTTTTCAACATACGTAGCTTTTACCCTCGAAAACTAAAACTTTTGACATAGGAAAAGAGCCTTTTATCACATTCTTTACCATTTGCAATCATAAAATAGTCTAATATCTTCATTTTTTCAACATACGTAGCTATTACCCTCGAAAACTAAAACTTTTGAAATAGGAAAAGAGCCTTTAATCACATTCTTTACCATATGCAATCATAAAATAGTCTAATATCTTCATTTTTTCAACATACGTAGCTATTACCCTCGAAAACTAAAACTTTTGACATAGGAAAAGAGCCTTTAGTCACATTCTTTACCATGTGCAATCATAAAATAGTCTAATATCTTCATTTTTTCAACATACGTAGCTATTACCCTCGAAAACTAAAACTTTTGAAATAGGAAAAGAGCCTTTAATCACATTCTTTACCATGTGCAATCATAAAATTGTCTAATATCTTCATTTTTTCAACATACGTAGCTATTACCCTCGAAAATAAAAACTTTTGAAATAGGAAAAGAGCCTTTAATCAAATAGTTTACCATTTGCAATCATAAAATAATCTAATATCTTCATTTTTTCAACATACGTAGCTATTACCCTCGAAAACTAAAACTTTTGAAATAAGAAAAGAGCCTTTAATCACATTCTTTTACATTTGCAATCATAAAATAGTCTAATATCTTCATTTTTTCAACATACGTATTTATTATTTTCGAAAACTAAAACTTTTGAAATAGGAAATGAGCCTTTAATCACATTCTTTACCATGTGCAATCATAAAATAGTCTAATATCTTCATTTTTTTCACAGACCTAGCTATTACCCTCGAAAACTAAAATTTTTGAAATAGGAAAAGAGCCTTTAATCACATTCTTTACCATTCGCAATCATAAAATAGTCTAATATCTTCATTTTTTCAACATACGTGGCTCTTACCCCCGAAAACTAAAACTTTTGAAATAGGAAAAGAGCCTTTAATCACATTCTTTACCATGTGCAATCATAAAATAGTCTAATATCTTCATTTTATCCACAGACATAGCTATTACCCTCAAAAATTAAAACTTTTGAAATAGGAAAAGAGCCTTTAATCACATTCTTTACCATGTGCAATCATAAAATTGTCTAATATCTTCATTTTTTCAACATACGTAGCTATTACCCTCGAAAACTAAAACTTTTGAAATAGGAAAAGAGCCTTTAATCACATTCTTTACCTATGCAATCATAAAATTGTCTAATATCTTCATTTTTTCAACATACGTAGCTATTACCATCGAAAGCTAAACCTTTTGAAATAGGAAAAGAGCCTTTAATCACATTCTTTACCATTTGCAATCATAAAATAGTCTAATATCTTCATTTTTTCAACATACGTAGCTATTACCCTCGAAAACCAAATTTTTTGACATAGGAAAAGAGCCTTTAATCACATTCTTTACCGTTTGCAATCATAAAATAGTCTAATATCTTCATTTTTTCAACATACGTAGCTATTACCCTCGAAAAACTAAATCTTTTGAAATAGGAAAAGAGCCTTTAATCACATTCTTTACCATTTGCAATCATAAAAAGTCTAATATCTTCATTTTTTCAACATATGTAGCTATTACCCTCGAAAACTAAAACTTTTGACATAGGAAAAGAGCCTTTAATCACATTCTTTACCATTTGCAATCATATAATAGTCTAATATCTTCATTTTTTCAACCTACTTAGCTATTACCCTCGAAAACTAAAACTTTTGAAATAGGAAAAGAGCCTTTAATCACATTCTTTACCATGTGCAATCATAAAATAGTCTAATATCTTCATTTTTTCAACAGACATAGCTATTACCCTCGAAAACTAAAATTTTTGAAATAGGAAAAGAGCCTTTAATCACATTCTTTACCATTTGCAATCATAAAATTGTCTAATATCTTCATTTTTTCAACATACGTAGCTATTACCCTCGAAAACTAAAACTTTTGAAATAGGAAATGAGCCTTTAATCACATTCTTTACCATGTGCAATCATAAAATAGTCAAATATCTTCATTTTTTCCACAGACCTAGCTATTACCCTCGAAAACTAAAACTTTTGAAATCGGAAAAGAGCCTTCAATCACATTCTTTACCATTTGCAATCATAAAATAGTCTAATATCTTCATTTTTTTCAACACACGTAGCTATTACCCTCGAAAACTAAAACTTCTGAAATAGGAAAAGAGCCTTTAATCACATTCTTTACCATGTGCAATCATAAAATTGTCTAATATCTTCATTTTTCAACATACGTAGCTATTACCCTCGAAAACTAAAACTTTTGAAATAGGAATATAGCCTTTAATCACATTCTTTACCATTTACAATCATAAAATAGTCTAATATCTTCATTTTTTTAACATACGTAGCTATTACCCTCGAAAACTAAAACTTTTGAAATAGGAAAAGAGCCTTTAATCACATTCTTTACCATTTGCAATCATAAAATAGTCTAATATCTTCATTTTTTCAACATACGTAGCTATTACCCTCGAAAACTAAAACTTTTGAAATAGGAAAAGAGCCTTTAATCACATTCTTTACCATTTGCAATCATAAAATAGTCTAATATCTTCATTTTTTCAACATACGTAGCTATTACCCTCGAAAACTAAAACTTTTGAAATAGGAAAAGAGCCTTTAATCATATTCTTTACCATTTGCAATCATAAAATAGTCTAATATCTTCATTTTTTCAACATACGTAGCTATTACCCTCGAAAACTAAACTTTTAAATAGGAAAAGAGCCTTTAATCACATTCTTTACCATGTGCAATCATAAAATAGTCTAATATCTTCATTTTTTCAACATACGTAGCTATTACCCTCGAAAACTAAAATTTTTGAAATAGGAAAAGAGCCTTTAATCACATTCTTTACCATGTGCAATCATAAAATAGTCTAATATCTTCATTTTTTCAACATACGTAGCTATTACCCTCGAAAACTAAAATTTTTAAAATAGGAAAAGAGCCTTTAATCACATTCTTTACCATTTGCAATCATAAAATAGTCTAATATCTTCATTTTTTCAACATACGTAGCTATTACCCTCGAAAACTAAAACTTTTGACATAGGAAAAGAGCCTTTAATCACATTCTTTACCATTTGCAATCATAAAATAGTCTAATATCTTCATTTTTTCAACATACGTAGCTATTACCCTCGAAAACTAAAACTTTTGACATAGGAAAAGAGCCTTTAATCACATAATTTACCATTTGCAATCATAAAATAGTCTAATATCTTCATTTTTTCAACATACGTAGCTATTACCCTCGAAAACTAAAACTTTTGACATAGGAAAAGAGCCTTTAATCACATTCTTTACCATTTGCAATCATAAAATAGTCTAATATCTTCATTTTTTCAACATACGTAGCTATTACCCTCGAAAACTAAAACTTTTGAAATAGGAAAAGAGCCTTTAATCACATTCTTTACCTATGCAATCATAAAATTGTCTAATATCTTCATTTTTTCAACATATGTAGCTATTACCATCGAAAACTAAAACTTTTAAAATGGGAAAAGAGCCTTTAATCACATTCTTTACCATGTGCAATCATAAAATACTCTAATATCTTCATTTTTTCAACATACGTAGCTATTACCCTCGAAAACTAAAATTTTTGAAATAGGAAAAGAGCCTTTAATCACATTCTTTACCATTGCAATCATAAAATAGTCTAATATCTTCATTTTTTCAACATACGTAGCTATTACCCTCGAAAACTAAAATTTTTAAAATAGGAAAAGAGCCTTTAATCACATTCTTTACCATTTGCAATGATAAAATAGTCTAATATCTTCATTTTTTCAACATACGTAGCTATTACCCTCGAAAACTAAAACTTTTGACATAGGAAAAGAGCCTTTAATCACATTCTTTACCATTTGCAATCATAAAATTGTCTAATATCTTCATTTTTTCAACATACGTAGCTATTACCCTCAAAACTAAAACTTTTGAAATAGGAAAAGAGCCTTTAATCACATTCTTTACCATGTGCAATCATAAAATAGTCTAATATCTTCATTTTTTCAACATACGTAGCTATTACCCTCGAAAACTAAAACTTTTGAAATAGGAAAAGAGCCTTTAATCACATTCTTTTACCTTTTACAATCATAAAATAGTCTTATATCTTCATTTTTTCAACATACGTAGCTATTACCCTCGAAAACTAAAACTTTTGAAATAGGAAAAGAGCCTTTAATCACATTCTTTACCATGTGCAATCATAAAATAGTCTAATATCTTCATTTTTTTCAACATACGTAGCTATTACCCTCGAAAACTAAAATTTTGAAATAGGAAAAGAGCCTTTAATCACATTCTTTACCATGTGCAATCATAAAATAGTCTAATATCTTCATTTTTCAACATACGTAGCTATTACCCTCGAAAACTAAAACTTTTGAAATAGGAAAAGAGCCTTTAATCACATTCTTTACCATGTGCAATCATAAAATAGTCTAATATCTTCATTTTTTCAACATACGTAGCTATTACCCTCGAAAACTAAAACTTTTGAAATAGGAAAAGAGCCTTTAATCACATTCTTCACCATGTGCAATCATAAAATAGTCTAATATCTTCATTTTTTCAACATACGTAGCTATTACCCTCGAAAACTAAAACTTTTGACATAGGAAAAGAGCCTTTAATCACATTCTTTACCATTTGCAATCATAAAATAGTCTAATATCTTCATTTTTTCAACATACGTAGCTATTACCCTCGGAAACTAAAACTTTTGAAATAGGAAAAGAGCCTTTAATCACATTCTTTACCATTTGCAATCATAAAATTGTCTAATATCTTCATTTTTTCAACATACGTAGCTATTACCCTCAAAACTAAAACTTTTGACATAGGAAAAGAGCCTTTAATCACATTCTTTACCATTTGCAATAATAAAATAGTCTAATATCTTCATTTTTTCAACATACGTAGCTATTACCCTCGAAAACTAAAACTTTTGAAATAGGAAAAGAGCCTTTAATCACATTCTTTACCATGCAATCATAAAATAGTCTAATATCTTCATTTTTTCAACATACGTAGCTATTACCCTCGAAAACTAAAACTTTTGAAATAGGAAAAGAGCCTTTAATCACATTCTTTACCATTTGCAATCATAAAATAGTCTAATATCTTCATTTTTTCAACATACGTAGCTATTACCCTCGAAAACCAAATTTTTTGACATAGGAAAAGAGCCTTTAATCACATTCTTTACCATTTGCAATCATAAAATAGTCTAATATCTTCATTTTTTCAACATACGTAGCTATTACCCTCGAAAACTAAATCTTTTGAAATAGGAAAAGAGCCTTTAATCACATTCTTTACCATTTGCAATGATAAAAAAGTCTAATATCTTCATTTTTTCAACATACGTAGCTATTACCCTCGAAAACTAAAACTTTTGAAATAGGAAAAGAGCCTTTAAGCACATTCTTTACCATGTGCAATCATAAAATAGTCTAATATCTTCATTTTTCAACATACATAGCTATTACCCTCGAAAACTAAAACTTTTGACATAGGAAAAGAGCCTTTAATCACATTCTTTACCATTTGCAATCATAAAATAGTCTAATATCTTCATTTTTTCAACATACGTAGCTATTACCCTCGAAAACTAAAACTTTTGACATAGGAAAAGAGCCTTTAATCACATTCTTTACCATGTGCAATCATAAAATAGTCTAATATCTTCATTTTTTCCAACATACGTAGCTATTACCCTCGAAAACTAAAACTTTTGAATAGGAAAAGAGCCTTTAATCACATTCTTTACCATTTGCAATCATAAAATAGTCTAATATCTTCATTTTTTCAACACACGTAGCTATTACCCTCGAAAACTAAAACTTTGACATAGGAAAAGAGCCTTTAATCACATTCTTTACCATTTGCAATCATAAAATAGTCTAATATCTTCATTTTTTCAATATACGTAGCTATTACCCTCGAAAACTAAAACTTTTGACATAGGAAAAGAGCCTTTAATCACATTCTTTACCATTTGCAATCATAAAATAGTCTAATATCTTCATTTTTTCACAGACGTAGCTGTTACCCTCGAAAACTAAAACTTTTGACATAGGAAAAGAGCCTTTAGTCACATTCTTTACCATGTGCAATCATAAAATAGTCTAATATCTTCATTTTTTCAACATACGTAGCTATTACCCTCGAAAACTAAAACTTTTGACATAGGAAAAGAGCCTTTAATCACATTCTTTACCATGTGCAATCATAAAATAGTCTAATATCTTCATTTTTTCAACATACGTAGCTATTACCCTCAAAAACTAAAACTTTTGACATAGGAAAAGAGCCTTTAATCACATTCTTTACCATTTGCAATCATAAAATAGTCTAATATCTTCATTTTTTCAACATACGTAGCTATTACCCTCGAAAACTAAAACTTTTGAAATAGGAAAAGAGCCTTTAATCACATTCTTTACCATGTGCAATCATAAAATTGTCTAATATCTTCATTTTTTCAACATACGTAGCTATTACCCTCGAAAACTAAAACTTTTGACATAGGAAAAGAGCCTTTATCACATTCTTGACCATTTGCAATCATAAAATAGTCTAATATCTTCATTTTTTCAACATACGTAGCTATTACCCTCGAAAACTAAAACTTTTGAAATAGAAAAGAGCCTTTAATCACATTCTTTACCATTTGCAATCATAAAATAGTCTAATATCATAATTTTTTCAACATACGTAGCTATTACCCTCGAAAACTAAAACTTTTGACATAGGAAAAGAGCCTTTAATCACATTCTTTACCATTTGCAATCATAAAATAGTCTAATATCTTCATTTTTTCAACATACGTAGCTATTACCCTCGAAAACCAAAACTTTTTTGACATAGGAAAAGAGCCTTTAATCACATTCTTTACCATTTGCAATCATAAAATAGTCTAATATCTTCATTTTTTCAACATACGTAGCTATTACCCTCGAAAACTAAAACTTTTGAAATAGGAAAAGAGCCTTTAATCACATTCTTTACCATTTGCAATGATAAAATAGTCTAATATCTTCATTTTTCAACATACGTAGCTATTACCCTCGAAAACTAAAACTTTTGACATAGGAAAAGAGCCTTTAATCACATTCTTTACCATTTGCAATCATAAAATTGCAATCATAAAATAGTCTAATATCTTCATTTTTTCAACATACGTAGCTATTACCCTCGAAAACTAAAACTTTTGAAATAGGAAAAGAGCCTTTAATCACATTCTTTACCATGTGCAATCATAAAATAGTCTAATATCTTCATTTTTTCAACATACGTAGCTATTACCCTCGAAAACTAAAACTTTTGAAATAGGAAAAGAGCCTTTAATCACATTCTTTACCATGTGCAATCATAAAATAGTCTAATATCTTCATTTTTTCAACAGACGTAGCTATTACCCTCGAAAACTAAAACTTTTGACATAGGAAAAGAGCCTTTAATCACATTCTTTACCATTTGCAATCATAAAATAGTCTAATATCTTCATTTTTTCAACATACGTAGCTATTACCCTCGAAAACTAAAACTTTTGAAATAGGAAAAGAGCCTTTAATCACATTCTTTACCATGTGCAATCATAAAATAGTCTAATATCTTCATTTTTTCAACATACGTAGCTATTACCCTCGAAAACTAAAACTTTTGAAATAGGAAAAGAGCCTTTAATCACATTCTTTACCATTTGCAATCATAAAATAGTCTAATATCTTCATTTTTTCAACATACGTAGCTATTACCCTCGAAAACTAAAACTTTTGACATAGGAAAAGAGCCTTTAATCACATTCTTTACCATTTGCAATCATAAAATAGTCTAATATCTTCATTTTTTCAACATACGTAGCTATTACCCTCGAAAACTAAAACTTTTGAAATAGGAAAAGAGCCTTTAATCACATTCTTTACCATGTGCAATCATAAAATAGTCTAATATCTTCATTTTTTCAACATACGTAGCTATTACCCTCGAAAACTAAAACTTTTGAAATAGGAAAAGAGTCTTTAATCGCATTCTTTACCATTTGCAATCATAAAATAGTCTAATATCTTCATTTTTTCAACATACGTAGCTATTACCCTCGAAAACTAAAACTTTTGACATAGGAAAAGAGCCTTTAATCACATTCTTTACCATGTGCAATCATAAAATAGTCTAATATCTTCATTTTTTCAACATACGTAGCTATTACCCTCGAAAACTAAAATTTTGACATAGGAAAAGAGCCTTTAATCACATTCTTTACCATTTGCAATCATAAAATAGTCTAATATCTTCATTTTTTCAACATACGTAGCTATTACCCTCGAAAACTAAAACTTTTGACATAGGAAAAGAGCCTTTAATCACATTCTTTACCATGTGCAATCATAAAATAGTCTAATATCTTCATTTTTTCAACATACGTAGCTATTACCCTCGAAAACTAAAACTTTTGAATAGGAAAAGAGCCTTTAATCACATTCTTTACCATTTGCAATCATAAAATAGTCTAATATCTTCTTTATTTTTTCAACATACGTAGCTATTACCCTCGAAAACTAAAACTTTTGACATAGGAAAAGAGCCTTTAATCACATTCTTTACCATTTGCAATCATAAAATAGTCTAATATCTTCATTTTTTCAACATACGTAGCTATTACCCTCGAAAACTAAAACTTTTGACATAGGAAAAGAGCCTTTAATCACATTCTTTACCATGTGCAATCATAAAATAGTCTAATATCTTCATTTTTTCAACATACGTAGCTATTACCCTCGAAAACTAAAACTTTTGACATAGGAAAAGAGCCTTTAATCACATTCTTTACCATTGCAATCATAAAATAGTCTAATATCTTCATTTTTTCAACATACGTAGCTATTACCCTCGAAAACTAAAACTTTTGACATAGGAAAAGAGCCTTTAATCACATTCTTTACCATTTGCAATCATAAAATAGTCTAATATCTTCATTTTTTCAACATACGTAGCTATTACCCTCGAAAACTAAAACTTTTGAAATAGGAAAAGAGCCTTTAATCACATTCTTTACCATGTGCAATCATAAAATAGTCTAATATCTTCATTTTTTCAACATACGTAGCTATTACCCTCGAAAACTAAAACTTTTGACATAGGAAAAGAGCCTTTAATCACATTCTTTACCATTTGCAATCATAAAATAGTCTAATATCTTCATTTTTTCAACATACGTAGCTATTACCCTCGAAAACTAAAACTTTTGAAATAGGAAAAGAGCCTTTAATCACATTCTTTACCATTTGCAATCATAAAATAGTCTAATATCTTCATTTTTTCAACATACGTAGCTATTACCCTCGAAAACTAAAACTTTTGACATAGGAAAAGAGCCTTTAATCACATTCTTTACCATTTGCAATCATAAAATAGTCTAATATCTTCATTTTTTCAACATACGTAGCTATTACCCTCGAAAACTAAAACTTTTGAAATAGGAAAAGAGCCTTTAATCACATTCTTTACCATTTGCAATCATAAAATAGTCTAATATCTTCATTTTTTCAACATACGTAGCTATTACCCTCGAAAACTAAAACTTTTGAAATAGGAAAAGAGCCTTTAATCACATTCTTTACCATGCAATCATAAAATAGTCTAATATCTTCATTTTTTCAACATACGTAGCTATTACCCTCGAAAACTAAAACTTTTGACATAGGAAAAGAGCCTTTAATCACATTCTTTACCATTTGCAATCATAAAATTGTCTAATATCTTCATTTTTTCAACATACGTAGCTATTACCCTCGAAAACTAAAACTTTTGAAATAGGAAAAGAGCCTTTAATCACATTCTTTACCATGTGCAATCATAAAATAGTCTAATATCTTCATTTTTTCAACATACGTAGCTATTACCCTCGAAAACTAAAACTTTTGAAATAGGAAAAGAGCCTTTAATCACATTCTTTACCATTTGCAATCATAAAATAGTCTAATATCTTCATTTTTTCAACATACGTAGCTATTACCCTCGAAAACTAAAACTTTTGACATAGGAAAAGAGCCTTTAATCACATTCTTTACCATTTGCAATCATAAAATAGTCTAATATCTTCATTTTTTCAACATACGTAGCTATTACCCTCGAAAACTAAAACTTTTGAATAGGAAAAGAGCCTTTAATCACATTCTTTACCATTTGCAATCATAAAATAGTCTAATATCTTCATTTTTTCAACATACGTAGCTATTACCCTCGAAAACTAAAACTTTTTGAATAGGAAAAGAGCCTTTAATCACATTCTTTACCATGTGCAATCATAAAATTGTCTAATATCTTCATTTTTCAATATACGTAGCTATTACCCTCGAAAACTAAAACTTTTGAAATAGGAAAGAGCCTTTAATCACATTCTTTACCATG